>NC_136498.1:122770781-122890781 GCF_053919585.1 Euprymna scolopes | reverse complement strand
TTTTTGCACTCTGTCAAGGCAGGATAAGCTGCTTCTAGCAGCTTCTGCCCAAATATGGTAACAATACTCCATCCTTGGACGTAGTTGGCTCTTATACATTTAGAGAATTGTATCAGCAGCAGTGGCGTATCTAGGGTATGGCAAGCATGGCCCGTGCTATGGGCGCCACTCTGACATGGGCGCAAAAATTGCTTGACAAAAATTAAAATTAGTAGTTAGGTATATCTAAGGTATAAATTATTAAGAAGGGGCGCACATTCAAACTTTGCCATGGGCGCCATTTTACATAGGTACGCCACTGATCAGCAGTGAGATATCTAATGGAGTGGTAGAATGATCCCACCATTTTTCCAGCAGCATTGGCAATGGATTTGATGTACGAACAAACAAATACTGACCTGATGGGTCAGAAGTGATTTAGCATCATTCTAAAAACTAGCAATAACATCCTCCCTCACGTCGTAATTTGTACTTGTGTATATGATGAACAGATATATATTACAATTCCCCTCAAAGGAGTAACTAATGCCTGGGAGGATGGCATCATGATGAATGAACAACTACTACACTATCTACTAAAAAAGGAGGCAATGTTTGAGAAGATAGTCTCATGACAAGAAAACACACACAAACCAACCTCTGAAAAAGAGGAGGTAATTCCTGGGAGGATGTTATCGGCATAACAGACCATACCTTAGTCCAAAATAGTGTGTGTGTGTATATATATATATATATATATATATATATATATATATATATATATACACACAGCATAATCACGTTGACAGAGTTAAGCAACGTTGAGCCTGGCTAGTACCAGATGGGTGACCATTTGGGAATTCTAGGCGCTGTAAGTGTTCTCTGCTTATCTCGGCATTGTTTTCAGTCATCCTGAATCCCCGCTTGTCACTGGTATTCAATAATGTCGACTCAGGAGAGATACGGTTGCAGATTGCACAACTCTTGCCACAAAAATTTCACGCGTAGGCACCCTTACAGTGGGTATCCATAGTCTGTCAAGACTGAAAGAAGCTATTTGATCCTCATATAAGAAGCTCAATGTAATTACAGAGCAATATAGAGAATAAATGACAAAAAGTTATATTCCAAAATTTATGCTGTTGACCATCTTATAATTTATTTCTTTAATTCAGTTGACTTATACAATTCTTGACAGTATCTGTTTCGTAGTGCAAAATCAATCACTTACTTATTATATCAATCAGTGAATCTATTTTGCCCTTAACTCATCAGAAGAAATAGTAACAATCAATTCGTCAAAAGGAATTGAAATGTGATTTTACATGATTAAAATCCGAAAATTGGAAGAGAAGCTGCAATTATCTTTTTATTTTTCCATTACGCCATATTGAATTTTTATCAAACAAAGTCATTAAACCCAACTATTCGTACTAACAATTTTAATTAATTAATGAATCTTCTACCAAAATATTCTATTTAATAATTAGTAAATTTATTAATTCTAATTTGTGTATACATACTTATAAAAATAATATCAGCAAATTATAAACTATTATACATGTTTGTACTAAACTAAGCTAAAAACTAAAACTAAGCTAAAAACTAAACTAAGCTAAAAAACAAACAAAAAAAAACGATTGATCATTACGGTCGGTTATCATAACTAATCAATTGAAAACCATACCTAATTCAATTCTGTTAGCTATTATAATCAAGCTTATTAATGATTACAATTATGATTTTTAAAATCATACAATTCAAAAAATATACTTACGTTTCGTTAAGTTTAAATACAATCTGAAAACTCCTTTATATCGTAATTATAAATAATATTAAATTTACTTAATAAAGTGAGGCAGAGTTACCTCTAGTTAATGTAAGTAACTAATTAATTTACAATTCAACATTAGAAGATATGGAGTATAACTTATTACTATGGATTGAAATTATTTTTAATTCTACTACCATTTTATATTGTAAAAATTAGTGAATTAATCTCTTCTCTATATAAATAAAATGAACTCATTTCTTCCCGTCGGATTTGGACCTTAATAGGATTAAAAATCAAGATATTTCATGCAAATATAATATGCACAAACGGCAGAACAATATCTGAGGTGTGTTATAGGCTTATTATTTCTCAAATTCCTCGATAATCTTAGATTTCTATACTTTTTCTGCTGAGAAGTCACGGCCAAAATTGGTAAAGATCAATGGAAGTGGTAAAATATTTTCTCTCTAATAAATTCCTCCTCCCCCTGCCACCACTTAACACCGTTTGGGGATCGTTCACAAGGAACAGTTGAGAAGAGAACACCGGTTTGGCTTCGTAGTCCTTTCATGTGAAGTTATTTAAAATCACTAAACTAAGGTGCAGTGCTCTGTGGCGTAGTGGTTAGCGTGCTGGACAATTCACATTATATTTTCACGTTCGCGCCGACCTACCGTAGTCGTTTTTTTTTTTTTTCCTAAACAACTGGAATGGACTTTTCTTGGTGGCCGAACTGTTAACGTTGCAGATGTTTTTTTGTTTGTTTTTTTTTTCACACTTTATTTTCCTACTTTTACTCATGACTCCGGGTTTGATCCTTCCTACTTACCCACCATAACATTTTTTAAAACTCCCCCCCCCGTCCCGGAAACAAACATTCGGGCAACGCCGGGTACCCCCGCTAGTTTATAATATAAATCGTTTTAAAATTTTTAAAATAATATTAAGTGAAAGACATTAAAACTATATTAAAATTACTTATTAGTTGAATATGAATGTCTAAGCGTTGGTTAAATAAATAAATAAATAAACATATGTAAAGTTAATATTTCGTTAGATTTGTTCCAAGGGATGTAAGATATTAGGTACAATATAATAATTGATAGGCTCTATAATAATAAATGCGTAATCTGATTAAATATAAATATCTTACGACCGAGCAACGTCGGGCAACCTACTAGTTTTCTACATTTCTAACATTTCAGATTAAAAGTCGACTGTGAAATCTCCAGGAAGTGATGCCAGTCTATTTCTTCATTCGGCTTTGTAGATAAGCTGACCTATTTTTAGTGGCGTCTCTCACACTGAATTGATTTATATTGACTTCGTGTTTATCACTTTTCTTATTGTCATATCATTCGAGCTCCAATATTTTCCAGTCGTGCATAAGCTTTGGAGAATTGAAAACTTAAAATGTTATTTACGCAAGAATAGACTGTCTTCTTTTCACTGTTGTCGGAGAACATTAGTTGGCGCTAAATTTGTTCAATGATACGATAGAAGCAAAGGCGAAAAAAAATTAGTTTTCTAGCTTATTTACAAGCTGAAAAAAAATCGATTTATTATTATTTTTTTTTTACCAATAAGCTATAATTTTAATACTTTCAAAACCAAAGGCTTCAAATCCACATTTTACAAAATAAATATAACCTATATAATAAAATAAAAGTAATTTTCCCCTATTCCATTTACTTTTATAGCTTTTAAACAAAAACTCGCATATGCCACTGTGTTCTGCCAATCACCCGGGTTAATTTTTGATGCATGGTTTGAGAAAATATGCGTTCATTTCATTCTCTTTCAACATTTCTTACAATTTTCCGGCTCGGTAGCTTCTTCTAACATAGTCATCTACACAGGAGGTCAGAGGTATTTTAACTCTAACGCTAATATCTACTCTTACAGCTACCCATTCAATCGATACTATTCTTAAGGGATTTATTATTTGAACCTAACACTGTTAGTATTTGATTTTTACACTATTTTTGTTGTCTGTTACATTCATACACATTAAGCCTAAATAATGAACGCTCCCTTTAACTGCATTTTATGTATGCCGAAGTTCTATTTTTTTTCTTCAAAATATTTTCTTCCACATTCTCGACTGACGTATTACACGAATATCGGAATGGTGTTAAATATCATTTTGACAAAACCGTATCTTCCTGGCAAAAAAAATAAATAAAAATAAACAATTATCAAATGAATAAAAATTAGAAATCTGACAAAGGCATCTGTTGTGAAGAAACAGCAACCTTGATTAATTGTCAAAAAAAGATAAGTTAAAAGTATGATGTTTGAAAGGTCATTTTCAGCAAAAGGTTACACAGGTGTAATGAAAGTCAGGTCAATTCAGTGAAACAACAATGGGCTGAATAAAACGCTCTTGGTTGTCTGACAAGCGAAAAGGATATGAGAAAATTAATTCCAACAGATTTCTGTGCATGCATTTCTCTATAAACGAAATTTAGGTTTATAGAAGGCAGAACAACGCAGAAATGTAACGAACAGACTCACACTGTAGAACATTTGAGAACATGAACCACCACCGATAACATCAAACGGAAAAGTGACCATGTTCTATGACAAAGACATACAGGCAGATACATAAAAGACAAGACCATCAAACCAGATATTGTAATATAGAACAAGCCCGAAAGAACTGTGCTCATTATCGATGTCACAGTTCCAAATGATTTTGGCCTTAATAGAGCAGAACGGGAAAAGATAACAAAATATCAGGACCTAAAAAAAATGATCTAAAAACGACATGGTCTCTGAAAGAAATAAACATTATACCAGTTGTTATAGGAGCAACTGGCTTAAAAAAAAAAAGAATCTTCAAAAATTCTTAGAAGCAATTCCTAGAAGACCAAGCTGTAACGAAATACAAACAGTAGCCATAAAGGGAACAGTATCTATTTTTAAAGGAGCCCTCACATATAAATTTAAATCATAACAAAACCAAGTGTTAGCTCCAGGAGAGATTAGCCCCTTGATCTCTTAAAACTTACTGAAGTAAAATAAATAAAAAAAGGTAGAAACTAATAGTTTAATGATGGAACCGACCATACAGTTTCACTTTATTGAGTCGATACATGTGTGTATGCGTGTGTACAATTATATATATATATATATATATATATATATATATATATATACATCTCATCTCTAATATTTATCTCACATATCTGTTTAAATGTATGTATGTATGCATGTATGTATGTATGTATGTATGTATGTATGTATGTATGTATGTATGTATGTATGTATGTATGCATGTATGTATGTATGCATAAAACTTTCAACAGAGGCGACGGATTTTCACGAGATCAGTATTGTTTGAAAGCTCGACCCTTCAGACGACAAATATCGAAAAATTGGCTAAAAAAATTAATTCCTTCACCCTCATATGAAAGATGCCGTTGTGGAATTTCCACAGGTCATGCTAGTCTATATAAACAAAACAGTAAATGCATGCCTGTGTGTGTGTGTGTACTTTTCTACAGGGAGGGGTCGCTTTTTTCGCTGATATTTTCGAAAGTTATCCCCTCTTTTCGATTGACTGGCGTTAATTTAAACCTTCGCCATTTCCGGTTTGGCGATGGGCGCAACAGCAAAGACGTCACTTTTTTCGCGTTCTTTTCCTCCTTCGCCTGCCTGCGTACTGCCACTTTTTTTTTTTTTTTTTGCTCAACACACACCTCCAAACACCCAGGCAACGCCGGGCACTCAGGCTAGTATTATATAAAAGTCGTGTGTGTGTGTGTGTGTGTGTGTGTGTGTGTGTGTGTGTGTGTGTGTGAGAGAGAGAGAGAGAGAGAGAGAGAGTTTCTCATAGGTTCCGAAACTGTAAGAGGAAGAGACTTTAATTCCACACCGAATCAATGACAATAAAAAGAGTTTCAAATGTAACTTTATTTCGTTTATGTTCAATTCAGTTCGGAATCAAAAACTCTCTTCCTCTTGAGAACAGGTTGAATTTATGATTTCTTCTGTTCAGTTCGAAGCGAGAAAATGGTTGCTTCTATTTTTAGTACCCCGCAGTAATGCCGGTTGTTTGCCGCTAGGCGGCGTATATGAGATTGTCTACAAATAAAAACTGGCCGTCGTAGTAAAATACACACGACAACATAAGTGCTCCGCGACAGATTCTCCAAAGCCATTAATACGGGTGAATATCCATGAACCTTTGATGGTTAAATTCAGTGCATATGTGTATTTTTCTCGGCAAATAGCGAAAGATTTGATATCACATGACTTACTGGGTCTCTAGGACCCCACCAGCCTGTGCGCTTTAAACTCAAAATGGTAGACTTAAGAAGCAGATCACTATTAGACGATCACTATTATTGTCATCAGCCCACACATCATCAGACACAAGTCAAATCACAGCATACGTCTGAGTTGATTAGCAACTCTTCACCTATGTAGTAGTAATAATCTAGTTTATAAAACTCACTATGTCTGTCTGTCTGTCTGTTTCCATATTTTCAAACTCTATCTCTTCCGAACCTAAAAGTCGCAGAGCCGAGCTAGGGGCCTCAAAAGATTGGAGATTTTATGGACCGGAAAGAGAGGATACAGCAGCCAAAACGTTGTGCAAATAACACTTAATACAAATGATATAAGTCACAACCCACGTGACACACGCCAATACCAAAGCTCATAACTCTTAGCACTAGAACCACTTATCTCCAAGTTCAAGGCAGATAACTCCGACCCCAACAGAATCTACCCAAACAAGAACAGATGCAACACTCTCCTGGAGGTTGAAGGTTCAACTTTTAGTGTAAACGACACTCAAAAATACAACTGTGGATTACTTAGAACTTCTAACCAGTTATGGCTGACGGAACAAGAGTATGCTACCTCTGTGGATTAAATAAAGGTTTCTGTTTGAAATTCTGTATTTCTGAATTTCTGCAGAAATATGCCAAGATACATCCGAAGAAGGTCGAAGGTTGCATCGGCCGAAACGTTGTGAAAACAACATTCAAAATGAGAACAGTAGTCTGAAGGATCCAAATAATACGAATCTACGTCTTATCTTCATCTTTGTAATAAAATATACAATTCGGCACATGAGAAAGTCACGGCATAATGACATTTAGTTTCAGCATTGGAGGGTCGTCGGTCATCTACTATTTACCTATTATTTAACCAAACACATTCATGACCTTTTCATACTACATAATAATACCTTTCAGCAATCACCTTTCATCCATGGCGTTCAATCATAGAATTACCATAATACCGCATTTACTCTTTTGATTACATTAGAATTTATGCAATTTAAACGATGAAAATGGGATGGAATGCATCAAAAAGGAAAAAATAGCAAATTTCGAACAGGTTAATAAGATCCTCCAAAACTAAAAAAGTTGTGTTTCTTTATATATTTTTCCAGTTTTAACATCTCTATAGACATCAAAAAAAAAAAAAATAGGTCCAGTTTCCCATCTAGAAAATAACTTTCCAGATTTAACATTTGTTAAAAAAAAAAAAATTCAGTTCTTGTTCTATCTTCAGATTGAAGATAGGACAAGGATTGAATTTTTTTTTTCCATACGAGAATTTTATCAAGTACTTTATCCACAACGCCATGGGTCCTTGCTGGATGAGAGCATGCTACCCCCACCCCACGGATTAAATAAAAAGTTTTGTGCCAGATTCCCAAGTCTGACAGAAACATTCTTGAATTCGATAGAAAAATACTTCTGAAGAAGGTTGGAGGTTACATCGGCCGAAATGTTGTGAAAATAACATTCAAAATAAGAACAGAAGAATCCAAATAATACGAATCTTCATCTCATCTTCATCTCATCTTCATCTTTTGTTCATCTCGATTAAATCATTTACCTTCAGTGAACAGGTTTAAGTTGTGATTAGCTTTTCTATGATATTTAAAATATTTTACAATATTTCAGGTCTTATATTTGCATCTTAGGGGATATATAATCTATATTTGACCTGGGCAATACCAGGTTATCCTGAAAACTATTGGATACAGTGGTCATAAGACCGGTCACCGTATGATCTCTGCCAGTTGTCAATTAAAGAAAGGAAACAGGTCTCTCCAACACTCAGCATGTAAATCGATATATGAATGCCACTAAAGAAAGGACTATTTATTTTTCAATTAACCAAGGTAAGTGTGATTGCTTTCTTTCCTGTCTGACCTATCAAGATTATTGGCTACTAGGGGAATGGAGGGGGGTTAACTTGTCTCGGTTAGTGGAGATGGGTAGAATAGGTTCTTGACAAATCACAAAATAAATTCTGCGTCTTTCTTCCAAGTCAATCACGGTAACTGAGTTTATTTATCGTGATACAATTCGCACGATGGAATGCCCTGGCACAAGGCTATTGAACTTGATGAATTGGATGGATCGTTGATCATCCACTGTCAATCTTTCTCTCAACTAAACACGTCCATCCATCCATCCATCCATCCATCCATCCATAGCCCTTGAGCCCCTGGAGGGGCATAGGCCATCTACAACTTTTGTAGATATTTTTGTAGCGAGGAGTTCTTTTTACAGGGTGGGGGTGCTGGCCCCACACCCAACTTTGCCAGAAGGTACATACAGCGCCTAGCCTTCCCAAATGGTCACTCATCTGGTACTGGCCAGGCTCAACGTTGCTTAACTTAGGTGATCTGACGAGAATCGGTGTGTCAACGTGATTGTGCCGTACTAAACACATTCATGATCCATTCATATTTAACAATATCTTTCCTCGATTACATTTATAGAATTATCATAAAAACACTAAGGATTATCAAGGATGATTTCTCTTTAACTATATTCAAGTTATCTCCCCTGAATTATACTGAGCAACAAAAGAATGCAGTCTCTTATTTCACACACGCTTCCCCTGGAAATTTATAGATGAGTTATTACATGAATAAAATAGGAGGGATTCATAATACATTTCACTTTTCTTCCATTATTTAAGATTTATTTCAATTCTCTTCTTTTTGTGACAAGAAATGGTTCCCCTTTTCTTGTCAGTAAAAAAAAACATAAGATAGACTGAGATTTGAACCTTGTAAGCAAGGTTCGGAAATAGATTCAGAAAGGAATTCGCATTGTTCAGTTTTACATAAAATAGTTTAGATATATTGTTGTAAAAGGAATTTTAATTGGTCAGTTCTTTTTATGAAAACTGTATTAAAATAAGGTCAGAGAAAATAACGAACAATAGCAAATTAAAAACATATTGAAAAATAAGTTAAGTCGGAAAATAGGTTAGTAAGAATTCTTTGTCTGCAGAAATGGTTTGAACATGTGCGAACTACGCATATTTAGGCCACGTGAGTTTCCACGTATATGTGGCATGTTTTGAAGCCATACATGACGTCATAGCAGAAAATGAATTCCCAATATAGTTTGCTAGTTTTAGTGAGATTAGACAGAGACAGAGAGAGATGGAGCCAGAGTCGAGTCTGGATCGAATCAGAAGAGGGTTCCCCTTTAGTAGCAAAGAGGAAAATTTTAAATATGTAGAAACAACTTTGAATTCCTGGATATGATTATCATTTTGACCGGTCAAATGGAATAAACGAACATCATCATATTTTTGTAACTGCCGCCTTCGTATCATCATTCTACCAAATTGAAGGTAATGTGAAATCATTTATATCAACATTGTTCCCACTCATCTTTATAATGAACTTTGTGTATAACTCATCTAAGTAATGTGTCCCCCTAATCATCTAAGAAATGTGTCCCCCTCTCCATCTAAGTAATGAGTTGTCCCCTCCTCTTGTGATATAAGAACTGATCACCCTCCTTCAACTCTCCTGCGAGATATGTTATAAGAAACCACAATGTCTACACGCTTATAGAATTACCATAATACCACTAAGAATTATCAGGAATGATTTCTCTTAGATCATATTATAGAGTGAAACGATAAAATTGTCTCCTTAGAAAAGACGATATGATTCCAGTTCTCGTTGACGAAAGTCGGTTTTCTTTGTTTTATTGAAGACCATCTACTAGTTGGCCAGTTGCGTACAAATCCTAAGAGCGATAGGAGCTTTCTATCATGTCTGAAAGTGACACAATGTTCAGTAAGTGAGATCAGAGATGTACCGCTGTACAATTGATGCTCTCTACCGATCCAAGCTATGACAACAGCACCATTGCCAACACCCTCAAAATACATTACTGAATTAACACAAATAATTCAGACGTGCTAAGGGTGATGAAAGCAAAGTTTCTAGCCACGGTTATGGTCTTTGGTTTGGTTTCAAGTGAGGGTCACATCATGCCACTTCACATCTTCAAAGTCGGCTTGAAAGTCAACACCAAAGTGTACCTGGATGTGCTAGAGAGAGTGGTAACGTCCTGGTATAATCAGGTGACCCCTGGCAGACCCTGGGTGTGGCAGCAGGACTCAGCTTCGGCCCACAAGTTCAAAAAGAACCGAGCTTGGTTTCAGGAGTACTACGACTTTGTACCCCTATCACACTGGCCCCCTCCTTCCCTGACCTGAACCCACTGAATTACTTCGTTTGGTCATACGTTGAGAACATCACCAACATGACCTCCCACAACACAAAAGCCAGCATGATCGCCGCCATTCACCGAGTATTTGCAGAGCTCCCGTCGGCGCTTATGGAAAAGGCATGAAAGCGGCTACATTAAATAGATGTCAGCTCTACTACATAATCAAGTTATATGAATTGAATTTTTTTAATAAAATCTTTAAAATAAAGCTGTAGTATTGTTTTCTTTAGAGCGACAAATTTATCGTTCCACCTGGCAGTTATCTCCCTTTAATTGTACTAAACAACGAGAGAATGCACTCTCTTAATTCAAACTCAGCTACTATTGAAATATATAGATAATTTCTTGTATGAATGCATTAGGACAAAGAGGCCGTCTAGTTTGGTTGGTGGCGGTTTGTCAAATCTTAATTCTAGCTAGACAGATTCATGATCCATTAATATTAACACTGCCTTTCAGCAGTCATGCTTGTCATCAAGTAGTTATCCATAAGACAGTAAATAAATTTTCACCATGTAAACAAATGTAGTCGGCGAATGTCGACTGTGTCGTGTAATAGGAGTAGTAGCAATATATCTCTCCATGATCTGACATTGAGTATTGCTTGTAGAAGAAGAGGAAGAAGAAGAGGAAGAAGAAACCTTGCGTAAGGTGGTCAGTTTAGTGCACATGTATATGCTATGTAGAGTACTTTAGGGGATGTCGACTAACCTGAACGATTATTATTGTGATGATGTTAGGAAAATAGAATTTCAGAAAATAAGTATCGGAGCAAATTCGGTATTTTTACGGATAACTTTTTTTTTTTAGTAGAAATGAATCGGGAATATTAAAATAGGAATGTTAAAACAAACAAGAATGTTAGAACATAAACAATGAAGGTAATTTTAGTGATCTTAATGTCACGTGAGTTAATGATGTAATGAGATAGTTTAGAAGAGACACGTACAGTTTTAGTTTAGAGTGAGAAACTTGGACAAAGTAACACGAAAGATATCGTCTCCGCGTTTTGGAAGCTGGAAGAAACGTGATTTTAGCACAATGTAGAAATTACAACGTCTTGCAGCCCCGATCGGAAGTCAGGAATAAAGTTATATGAAATATATGACCAATTGTTCTTTGGTTTCCCTACTTCGGAGGGAGATGAACTTGAATAATGAGAAGAGACAAAGACACCACACACAGATATTTTCTTTGCTTGTGCGAATACACAGACTGAATATTAGTGAACTGTTTTTATTACATGTGAAACACCCACACACATACATACATGCAACAATAAAAAACATTTTAACCACTAGTCATCACACACTGTATATATCACAACGTTAAAGAGAATCAGTTGACTAGATGCCACATCACAACTGAACTAATCTAGATGAAATAGAATCATTTCTCCTAATAAACTCCCCAGATATCCTAGCACTAACCTACACTCTTCAATTCTCTCTTCTAATAGTTTCTTAGAATTGCACGCCTGTGGAACTCTGTTCCGTTTTCCTGCTTTCCAACTGACTATGATATGGTCGTCTTCAAGTCCAACGTTTTGTATGAGCCATCTTCTTAAGTAATCCCATCTACCAAATTTCCACTACTAATGACTACTACGACATTTTCCCATTGACTACTGTACATTCATTAGCCCTTATCCTCGAGTGGCCTCCAGGCTTATTTTTATTTCGGACTATTATTCTCATCTTTATTAAATAATAAAGATGAGAATAATAGTCCTAAATAAAAATAAATTAATATATATAATGCTCATCTCAAAAAACGAATTCCAATTAAGGAATAATATATAGGTGGTGACTTCTTTGTAAAAAAAAAAAAAAAAAAAAAAAAAAAAAAGATATCGTCTCCACGTTTGGGAAGCTGGGTGAAACTCGAGTTTAAAATAACGTAGAAAATTATGATGTCTTGCAGCCCCGATGGGAAGTCACAGAATAAATATATAACCTATTGTTGTTTGGTTTCCTTCCGAGGGAGATGAACTTGAATGATGAGAAGAAACAAAAACACAACGATGAGAGATATGTTCTTTGCCTGTGCGAATACCCAGACTGAATATTAGTGAACTGTTTTATTACATGTGAAACACCCACACACATACATACATGCAACAATAAAAAACATTTTAACCACTAGTCATCACACACTGTATATATCACAAGGTTTTTTCCCTCGGCAGAATGGAAGAAAACCAAACAGAAATTACAACAAGCTCACCTTAAAACTTCAACATAAATTTTATTAAAGTAAAAAAGGTCCATGCTGCAAAAGATGCATCATCTTCATCTATCTGCCACTATGGGCTGGTAGCGACCCTGAAGGGAATAATAGTTCGTCTTCGATAAAGGCTGGGTAGAATTCCCACTGACGAAGTAGTGCACAGGTTGGAGATTTAGAGGTGTCTTCCAAGATGGATGCTGCTAGTTGGGCATATACGAGGAGTCCTGTAGAGTTAGTCCAATGGCGGACAAAGCAGGTCAAACTGTAGATCTTAATTTTGTCTTGACAGACATAAAATTGTAGTACAAGCATGCAAATATAATTCGCCCTACTTAAGGGCATTGGTAATTGCAATGATAATGTTCTGCTCCACGTTTGGGCATTAAAATGTCTCGAAGCAACAAAGTATTTTCGCTGCCTCGATTCGAGTGAGAAATCCAGTCTTTTCAACACTACATCTTCTCGGATTCTGATTTGAAAAGGGAATTTGGCGCCAGGAACATTTTCGGCAGTTAGTTATAAGATGTAATTTGATTGGTTAAAATAAATCCGTAGGCGGAGAAATCATCCAATAAAAAGCTTGCTTATTTCTGCAGAATTTCTTACAATACACACACATTAGTATATATCTAGCAAGAATATGCAACATATAGTTCAACAGGGGAAATTGAGGGTCGTTGAAAATTCATCTTCACTACACATTTTCTTAAATCATTGATACTAACAATGCATTTTAGCAATCACCTTCCACTAATCACAAAAACACTATACAGTTACCGAAATACCACATTTACTTCTATGAATTACTTTACTACGTAACACAAACTCTTTTCCTTTTTATGAGCTGGAGACGTGTCTCCAAGAAGTTTACTGTGACGCAGTGGACGAATTTTCGCCAAATAAAAAAATATGGCTGGATCATAAGATAGAACACTATGTAATCTACATCAGTTGTTCCTTAAAGAGAAGTAACTCTAATCTCTCTAGTATTTTATTTGATATCGACATATGAAGTTCCCTGAAGACAGAATAAATTAAAGATGATAAAAATGAGGAGTTTTATTTACTTAAACTGGTTTAAATCTCTATTTCTTTGACTATGGTTTGTTTTCTTCAAATTTCTTCATAGAGAGAAATGGTGAGTCTAGGCGTTGCTATTTTCTCAGCACCAGTTGTTATTATTATTATTATTATTATTATTATTATTATTATTATTATTATTAATAATAATAATAATAATAATAATAATAATAATAATAATAATAATAATAATAATAACTAACCCCGGACAAGAACAACCATACTAGAAATAAAAATACTAATAATGAACAAGATAAATGAAACTGTAGACACCGCACACTTTGCCCAGTTCAAAATAAATGTCTAACCAAAAGCATAGTTTACCAGGCCACAATATTTATGAAAGAAAACCCGAATAACAAGAAATATTACGTAGGTATGACTTCCTCAGATTTCAAAACTCGATATTATGACCACAAAAGTACATTCAACAATAAAAAAACATTGTATGAAAACAACGCTAGCAAATAAATACTGGGAACTCAAGGAAAGTGGACATTCGCCGGTAGTCGAATGGAAAATAATAAGGAAAGCTACCACGTGTAGGGACCTAGACGACCCATGTAGATTATGCCTTCATGAAAAATTTGCTATCCTGTACTTTAAAGAACTCTAACATCTATTAAACTGTAGAAGAGAAATAGCAAATAACTGTGTTCACAAGATAAAATTTACTCTAGGATAGCGATACAAAATAGCTTTAAAACTAACAAAAACAATAGAAAATAAACAAATGAATGAATTAAATACACATGAATATACATAAACGATCACACATATATGTATGTATATATATATATATATATATATGTATATATATATGTGCATATATGTGTGTACACATATATATATTTATATATAAACTAACATAAAACAACACTAACGTAGATTTAAAACATATCAAGAAGCTAAATATCCAGGCTAAATAGAGCACACACAAAGGAACAGGTCAACCAGAGGTCAAATAGGCCTTTGTCCGATAAATGCATGCTCATTGGCTGATAGGAAGGGCGCGGTGGATACTAGAAAGCTGATTGGCTAACTAAAATCTCAATAGAAGATGCGCATATAAAAACGACAAACAACCACAGAATTCGCGCATAAGCCTGAAGAATCCTAGAGTGGATGGAACGTGGAATATTCAGTGTAGCTTAATCGCCATATACATTTTATAACTTACTAACTAGCTCTACCTAGGTATTGAGCACTTTTGAAGTAAATACTTAAAGTTTACGCATAAATCTATACTTTCGTATATAAATTTATGTGAGTAAATTAAGTAGTTATATATATATATATATATATATATATATATATATATATATATATATATATATATATATATATATATACAGGGTGGTCAAAAAGTCAGGTAACATGTTAAAGGTAGAAAAAACAATATGATCCATTATAATCTCTATTCGTTTAATATTATTTGTTTAAATATTTGAGTGTAATATATAAACTACCCCTCCTGATTTCTGGCTTTGGGGCTATGTAAAGGATAGCGTTTATGGCAAGAAGCCTGATACAATAGCGTCTTTAAAGTTATTTATTGAAGAGGAGATTGCGCGGATATCAGCTGACATGATTACACGTGTTACACAATCAGTGGTTAATCGCTTCCAGCGATTGATGGAGAGAAATGGACGACAATTAACAAAATAAACATATTTCATGTTTGTTTCATTTTATATTTCAATGTATGGTACTTAAATATACGTGTATTGCTAATATCGTTTTTCTTTAAAATGTTACCTGACTTTTTGACCACCCTGTATATATATATATATATATATATATATATATATATATATATATATATATATATATAGTCATCCACATACCGTACTGTTTCGTTGTATCACAACTCATCAGTGCGGCTTTCCTAGAATATATGTATACTCCTATATCTCTGTGAAGCCTTATTATTTGATGTAAAAGTATTACTTAGCCCATTTAGCTATTGCCAATTCCACAAATTTATGGTCACCTTATTGTGACATCTATTCAGTACTCCCCCGGCTCCAATCTGGCAGCCATTTTTAATAATTATAATAATTCAAAGTCCAAGTTTTCATTTCTAAACGTATACGCAGCTAAATGCGTTCATAAACGTTGTATAATGTTCTACGTTATTGCGAAGTCGATAGAGTCTTGCGGAATCCTTTTCAACCAACAAATAAGATTATGAATCTAAAATGTCGATTTAATGTCAAAGATAGCCGATATATCAGCCATAATGATCTCATCAATTTTTTTTAATGGAATTCTTCCGTTGTTAACGGCCTTTATATTTCGGTTAAGAGACTCGGCAAGGAAACAAAAAAAAAATAAGTAAAAAATAGGTTCTTTGATTTACAGACGGTCTGCGATTAGCCCAAGGGATACTTTCACAGACTATGAAAGTGGGATTCTTTGTTCAAATCCAATTGGATCGATTGTGGTAATTTATGCACTGATCCCATCAGCTATGGGTAAAATAGCAAATTGTATTCAACTTGTAGTATACACTTTGTCTGGGTATTGACGATATCAGAATTTTCTCTTCAGCCGAGCTATCACATTGAGTTTGTCTTTTATGGAACATTTTTTGAACCAACTTTTATCTTCGTTACAATTACTTTTATCTTTAAAAATTGTAAAAATTAAAGCAATTGGGTTATTATTAAAAAAAATTTATATGCATTTTCATATCTTTTTGTTTGAGTGTTACTGTAACAAAAGTTACACCCGTAAAAATCTATATATTACCTTTAACGTGTGTCACGGTTTCCAGATTATAAATTATTAGATACTATATATCAAAAAGAAAACTAGAAGGTAAAAACATATAACCAACATTGAATTAGTAAGAAGATATATATATATATATATATATATATATACATATATATATATATATATATATATATATATATATATATATATATATATTACACAGGCATCACCACATTATCAAGGCCAAGAGGCCACTCGAGGATAAGGGTTAAAGAGTGTACAGTAGAAATTGGACAATATAGCAAATCATTAGTAATGAAAATTCGGTAAATTTGTTAACTTATATGGAACGGCTCATCAAGAAGTTATTTACGTTAGACTTGAAGACAACCATATTGTAGTCAGCCGGAAAGCAGGAAAACGGAAGACAATTCCATAGGTGTGCAGTTCTAAGAAAGAAGCTTTGTTCATGGAATCTACGTTTAGGTTTAGGCACAGATAAAGACTGAGGGAGAATTATTGATAGTGTTTTCAGCTAGACGAGTGTTTATTGTGAAAGTTTGGCGAGGGGGGACCATAGACTGAAGCTCAGTCGAACACTTTCCATGAAAATAACGATACATCAGAGACAAACTCGCAATCACCTTCTATCCTCCTTTTTAATAAATAGGATCTCCCGATCACCAAAGACGCAATGTAAACAAAAAACAAGTGAAGCATGCATGGTCCCCCGTGATTGCACAGTGAACGAGGCATAAAAAAACGACCAAGTTCAGCATTTTATCCCCCCCCCATTTAGCTCAAAAAGTCCCCAGGGATGTCAAATCCTGGTGAAAATGAACAAACGGTGCAGTTTTAGGCCTTAACATATGTAAAATTGAGTTCTGTACCATGCAAAAAAAGAAATGACTAAGTCCATCATTTGCCCCCCCCCCATTTAGCTCCAAAAGTTCCCAAGGCCTTAACATATTTAAATTTGAGTTCAGTATCATGCAAAACTGCTAAATAGACATACACAGAAAATTTTGGACAATGCAACTGTAGACACTAAAATATTCCCAAAAATGGAGTGTTTTTATTAGCCCTAAAAGAGCCCCTGGGGCACACACAAGAGTTATCGCGAAGTATAGACAAACAAAATTATATAGAAATCAGTTAGTTACAACTTTTCAGAAAGTTTTATAAAAATCCAAGGCATCAAGTTTTTTTTTAATAAGCACAAAGCCATTTTAATCTGAAAGGCACCCCTGGGGGGGGGGGCAACCAGAGTTTTCCCAGAAAATCCGTTTTATTACTTTTTTACTCATATCATGTTTAATGTTTGTGCAAAATTTCAAAACATTCCAAGGCGTAGTTATTGAGAAAAGTGCAGACGGACGAATGGACAAACAGACAAGGGTGAATTTACAGGTCCATCCTCCTTTTGTTCGGGGGGGGGGGGTGCAAAAAAAAAATGATGTCGCTTTTGGGTCGTATGTGAAACTAAAATATATTTTTATGGTCTTATGGCTAGGATCCAAGGGTAGTATCTGTTCTGTCTAAAGATGGTGTAATGATATTGTGGGGTTTCTGTTTGCACCGGGTGTCTGTACAAAGGAGATATCTTAGAAACTCCCATAAGGATATTGGAGATAGACTGTAATAACCAGATATATTCTGACACTACATTAACCGAATTACTTACATAAAAACTTTTACAGTTTTAACAAAAGGGCTACAATAATATTGTAGGGTCTCCATTCACGCCGGACGTCCACAGAATGCCTACTAATAATATATTACATATGAAATTACACAGGTCCCACTAGTTTATATGAATAAAACAGTAAATCTGATGTAACCAGATCAGGCTGTCGGAAGATAACTCCCTGACACAAATGCACCTACATTAACACCTTTCTGTTTTTGTTTTTTACTTTTTAATTATTTGCACAACTAAGTCATGTTTTGCAAAGCCCAAAACAAAAACAATAGTCTCCTTTCCTTCCCCCCTTTTGTTTTCTACACTCCCACTTCTCAACTGGCTTCCTAAATTAAAGGTTTTAGATATGACCTTAAACTATATCCGATGGTGAGCCCCCAGCTTGCGGCCTTTTGGAAGTGTGGAGCCATCCTTTAATTGCCATTGCTCCCAGGTCTACTCTGACCCGGAGTGGTAGTACCTGTTAGAGTCCTAACTATGGGTTAAATAGAAACCGACTTGAAAAAAAAACAAATATATTCTATTAAAATATTGTTCTTCAAAATCACTGGATTCGGCATTAAATAACCTGAAAAGGGTTGATATGTCGTAAAACAAAAACAATCAACCACAACCAAAACAGTAAATGCATGCATGTGTGTGTGTAAAAATTTAACCGATAAACTCTTAAACTACTGGTCACATAACACTGAAACTAACAGGAAATTGTAATCATACACCAAAAATGGTTTATAACAAGTAAAATCTTTGTTTGGATGGATGCATAACACGTACAGAAATATGTCGGTAAGTTGAAATGCAAAATGTTTGTGATTGCTGACATATTTCTATTAGTTTTACACATGCGCAAATTCAATCATATTTTTAAGTGGTTCAATCTATGCCTGAATTGTCCACCAAGTTTTAGTTGTGCATATCCAACATTCTTCGTTTTATCTCCATTTCATGATTCGACCAAATATTACCATTGCTCTCTTCAAATGTCCAATGCATTTTTAAAAATAAATTGAAGATTTCAGCTTTCTTGTGGGGAGTCTTATTCATCAATTTGAAATATTCAAAACAACTGCTCAACGATTAAAGATTTTACCGATGTTTTCATTGAGCATTTAGAAATATTTTGTATTTGGATGCACATAACTTTATTGATTTTTATAAAAAGTGGGGGATCACTTTCCTATATAAATTTAACGTAAAATGAGCACCCACTTTCTGGTCACCTAGTAGAAACCTGAGGGTGATTGCATTTAACCATTGCTCTCTTCAAGTGTCAAACTTTCATGAAAAACACTCGTCTAACTGAAACCACTATCAATAATTTCCCCCACACTTTATCCGTGCCTAAACCTAAACGTAGATTCCATGAACAAAGCTTTCTTAGAACTGCACACCTGTGGAACTCTCTTCTGTTTGCCAGCTTTCCAGCTGACTACAATATGGTCGTCTTCAAGTCCAATGTAAACAAGTTCTTGATGAGCCGTTCCCCTTAAGTAATCCAATTTACCAAATTTCCACTACTAACGATCCCTATGATATTGTCCCATTGACTACTGTACACTCTTTAATCCTTATCCTCGAGTGGCCTCCAGGCCTTGATAAGTGGTGACTCCTATGAAAAAAAAAAAAAAAATTTCGATTAGTTCATGAAGATGCTGCGATTGTTACGTTGCGGGGGTTATATATACAGTGTATCACAAAAGTGAGTACACCCTTCACATTTCTTCAAATATCTAACATATCTCTTCTTCATGAGACTACGCTGAAAAAATGATTTTTTGACATAGTGAAAAGTAGTCCGTCTGCAGCATATATAACAGAGTTAATTCATTTTCCTCTCAAAATAACTCAAAATATAGCCATTAAAAGCTAAATCCCTCGCAACAAAAGTGAGTACACCCCTTACGAAAAGTTGTCAATATTAAAATACAACATGTCAAATCTCAACATTTTGTGTGGCCAACATCATTATCCAAAACTGTCTTTACTCTCCTGGGCATGGAATTTACCAGAGCTTCACGTGTAGCCACTGGAATGCTCTTCCACTCTTCAATTATGACGTCGTGGAGCTGGTGGATATTTGAGATTTTGTGCACCGCCATCTTCTGCTTGAGTATGCCCCAAAGATGTTCTATTGGGTTCAAATCTGGAGACATACTTGGCCAGTCCATCACCTTTACCTTCAGCCTCTTCAGTAAAGCAGTGTTTTTTTTTTACATAGGGGTCACCACTTATCAAGGCCAAGGAGCCACTCGGGGATAAGGGTTATTGTGTGTACACTAATCAGTGGGATAGTATCGTAGTAATAGTTAGTATTGGGGATTTGATAAGGTGTTATTACTTAAGGGAGCAGTTCATCAGGAATTTGTTTGTGTTGGACTTGAAGACATTCAAGTTGAATTCGGGGGGGGGAACAGACAAACGGCAGAGAGTTCCACAGCCATGCAGTTCTGAGAAAGAAGCTTTGTTCATGGAATCTACGTTTTGATTTAGGCACGGATAAAGAGTGGGGAAAATTATTGACAATGGTTTCAGCTAGTCGGGTGTTTTTCGTGAAAGATTGGCGGGGGGGGGCAGAGAATAGGTTGTCTTGGATGTGTGTTTTGGGTCAGTGTCATGCTGGAACACTGCTCTGCGATTCAGTTTCTGGAAGAGGGGGATCATGCTCTGCTGCAGTATTTGACAGTACACGTTGGAGTTCATGTTTCTCTCAATGAAATGTAACACTCCAATACCTGCAGCACTCATGCAGCTCCAGACCATATAAAGTGCATAGTCTATATAATGCAGGTGGTATATAATGAGTTACTCCGCATCGTCTAGGTGTTTCATGATGTTCCTTGTAATGATATATATAACTGCTTACATAGATATACATTACACACACATGTGACGTGACCGTCCTAGGGAGTGGTTGGTCTCCCCACTGAGAGGAGGCTGAGGCTCCCAAAACGCTTGAGAATGCCGGGCAGATATGATTGTTTTATTTGTTAAGTATTGTCGCATGCCCGAGCAACAGCATCCAACCCTCTGAAAGAAAGATTTGTCAAATAAATTTTATTGTTTGGTGAAAATGACAACTTGATGTCTCTTTGATAGATATAGCGAAATATAATTTTTTTTCCGATGCCAACGAGCGCTGGCTCAGGGTTGTTTGGCCTCTGAGTGCAGTACTAGACCAAGAGGTCATGGGTTAACCTCTTGCTTGTGAGAAACAGGCCTGAGAGTTTGCAAAATTACAGGTGCATACAGGGAATAGGGGATTTCCCTGAGGTGACGTAATTAATTGCGACTGGTCTAGGAAACAGCCTTGAATCACCCCGTCACCTCACTACATAAGCGAGTCTCCACACCAAAATCGTCAGTTAGAGCTAAGATTTGAGAGAAATCAAATACAAACGAAGGGTCGTCACCCTCCACCCCCTCTCTTCTCTTACTGAACCACCACCACCGTAAAACCGAGAGTAATTAATCTAATTGGGACTCGGTAGAGTTTTGTTAAAATCAACATTTGAACAATTGTATATAAGTAAATATTGTGTATATTTATCTTGAATTAACCAGTAGAATAGAGAATCGAGTCTGTCTTTCTTTTGTGTGCATGAGATTTATTCACTTTCAGTGGCGTGTCAGCCCAATGGTGAAATCGACTCTGACCAAATCGAGTGATGGGTCCTATTATGCTGAGATACCTTGTGAAGGATCCCCTGCAAAGGACGAACACAGGTCATATTTGGGTGACCTGCGACGAGCATTGGTCTCACACACAGAGAAAAAAATAAAGGTTGCTACACTACACTGATAGGATTGTCACTCTAGCCTTTTTTTTTTTTTTTACATAGGCGTCACCACTTATCAAGGCCGATAGGCCACTCAAGGATAGGGGTTAAAGAGTGTACAGTAGTCAAAAGGACAATATAGTAATCGATAGTAATGGAACTTCGGTAAATTTGTTAACTTAAGTGGAACAGCTCATCAGAAACTTGTTCACGTTAGACTTGAAGACAACCATATTGTAGACAGCTGGAAAGCAGGAAAACGGAAGACAATTCCACAGGCGTGCAGTTCTAAGAAAGAAGCTTTGATCATGGAATCTACGTTTAGGTTTAGGTACAGATAAAGAGTGGGGAGAATTATTGATAGTGTTTTCAGCTAGTCGAGTGTTTCTTGTGAAAGTTTGGCGAAAGGGGACCATAGATTGAAACTCAGTCGAACACTTTCCATGAAAATAACGATAAAGCAGAGACAAACTCGCAACATCTCTTCTGTGAGATAGAGGTTGCAGCGAAGAGAAAAGGACATCTCCCACCAGGCCACGAAGTCTATTTTGAACCCTATCAAGGCAGGACAAGTCTTTTCTAGCAGCTCTTGCCCATATGTGGCAACAGTATTCCATCCTTGGACGTATCTGGCTCTTATATAGATAGAGAATTGCATCAGCAGTGAGATATCTACTGGATCGATAGAAGGATCCGACCATTTTTCCAGCAGCCTTGGCAACAGATTTGATGTACATATTCCATTTAAGATCAGGAGTAAAGGTCAAGCCCAGAAGCCTGTCAAAACTTGAGGCCTCCTCAAGACGAGAGCCATTCATTTTAATTGATGCCAGATGGGGATCAGAACGATGATGTAAACATTAACATTTAATATTGTAAGAGTTAATAATTATATTCAGAAAATACTGTTATATCACAACAATCGAAAAGCGCACAATTCGTACCAGGTTGAGCAAAGGGGTGGGTTTAGAGTAGAAGATGGCCTCATGGTTGGAAAGATAAACTATAAAATCATAAAAACAAATCAATCTGCCGCCTACATGAAAACAGAAAAAACAGCGGCCATTTTGAATTGGATTATGAACTAAAAACTATTTTTTTTTTTTTTTGTACTTGGATTTTGTCCCTTGTGTTCTTCCTCTGATCCTCACAATATTTAACAAAAAGCACTTTATGTTAATTGCAAAATCAATACATCTTGAAAGGCCGAGTCGGTCAGTTTTTTTGTTCTTATTTATTGATTCTTTTTAAAGTTGGTGTATGCTGATAAAAAATAGTTTGCTCTCATAAACGTCCACGATTATCTCCCTTTAATGGAACTCCTCAATGCATTCTAATAATTCAAAGATGGCTGCCTTGCATGCTACCACTGGAATAAAAATATAAATGCTCTAATGTCTAATAAATCGTGATGAATTAACAACGATAATCACCGCAGAATAGCTGTTTTATTAGATATATTGCTCGGGCCCTATGTACTGTTTATAACTTTATGTGCATATGTACATATATATTAAAAAGTTTGACTCATGTCCAGGTAACCCACATCTAAAATTTCAAGTGTTTAAACCCAAAATTGGCGGAGGAGTTTGGAAGAGTCTGCAAAGGTCAACTTTTTCAACTTTGACCTCTTGGCAGCAAAATTTTTGCCCAAAATCTGATTAAAAAGCTTGTTGCATGCCTGAATACACTTTATGTAGAATTCAAGATGTTTAGACACAAAATTGGCCGAGTAGTTTGCTAGAGACCGCAAAGATCAAATCTTTTTAACTTTGACCTTTTGGCAGCCAAATTTTCGGCCAAAAACCGATTAAAAAGCTCTGAATACATTTTATGTAAAATTTCAAATGTTTGGACCAAAAATTAGCTGAGTAATTTGGTAGAGACTGCAGAGGTCAATTCTTTTAAAATTTTTACCCTAATTTTGCACCCTTAACATTTATTGTTTTGAGCTCAAATCAAATTAAAATGTTTGATCAAAGTAACCTACATCTAAAATTTCAAGTGTTTAGACCCAAAATGTGCAGAGGAGTTTGGTAGTTTTCGAAGGTCAAATCGTTGAACTTTGACTCCTTAACAGCCAAATTTCTGGCCGAAATCTGATTAAAAAGATTTTCTCAAATCTCAATAACTCTTATGTTAAATCTCGTCTGTAGACTGAAAAGGATAGAGTAGTTTGGTAGGGAAATCTACTCACCCAGACACACACACAATTTCACTTTTATAGATATACTAGCATTTCCGCCCGACGTTGCCCGAGTGTTTGGAGGTGTATGTTGAGCAAAAAAAAAAAAGCGATCAATTTTTTTAAATCTTTGACCTCTATTATGACCCCTTAACATTTACTGTTTTGAGCTCAAATCACTTTATTAAGTTAGATCAATGTACAAGGAACCTATATCTAAAATTTCAAGCATTTAAACCCAAAATTGTCGGAGGAGTTTGGTAGAGTTCTCAAAAGTACAAATCGTTGAACTTTGACCCCTTAACAGCCAAATTTCTGGCCGAAAACCGATCACAAAGATTTTCCCAAATCTCAGTATCCTGTATATTAAATTTCGAATCTGTACACTTAAAATTGACCGAGTTATTGCGTAGGGAAATGTACAGAGACAAACACACAGACACACACACAGACACATTCACTTTTATAGATAGATAGATTAAAATTATGACAATGATGCGTGTTAATTTTTTCAATATTAAATTATGAAACCAATATAAGATTTAAGTTAATTACTGAAAACAGTTTGATTTTCATTATGCGAACGAACTTTGTAGTTATAAAATGAAATTTAAAAAATATTTCATGCGTTATTCAAATTTGATTAATAAAAATTGAGGGCTTCTTAAAGTGAAGTCAACAGATCGATTTTTAATATGTGTTTTTAAGCAAAAATGACAGTACTTACTTGTCATGTCAAAAATAGTAATATATCCAAAAATTATGAAAACCCATTGAGTAGACACCTGCTATTGTATTTTCAGTAAAAAAAAAAAAAGTGTATCACTATGGTCAAAAACAAAGCATCAGACATTAAAATGACGAAAAAGGAGATAAGTATGTCCCCTGTATTCGGAATTTTCAAGGTATTCACATCTGGGGAAAATGCAGTTTCCTCCAATTTTACATAAAATCACTTTTAACAATAAATAATTTTCTACTCGATGAATTTTCGTAAT
The DNA here is from genome assembly GCF_053919585.1 of Euprymna scolopes. Classification (NCBI taxonomy): domain Eukaryota; kingdom Metazoa; phylum Mollusca; class Cephalopoda; order Sepiida; family Sepiolidae; genus Euprymna; species Euprymna scolopes. The sequence continues at coordinate 122,865,818 of NC_136498.1, read as the reverse complement.
TTTTTGGATATATTACTATTTTCGACATCACAAGTAAGTACTGTTGTTTTAGCTTAAAACAACAACAACAAAAAATGATCTATCGATTCTATTTTAACAAACACCAAAAATCGTAACGCTTGCGATTAATTTAGTACTAAGTTTTAAAAACAATATCATAAAATTGCGTTTCATTTTCTTCGAACCTAATCACTAGGGCTGTGACAACAGCATATTCTTTTCATTGTTTTGACTCGAGTGTGTATCCGTTGACATCTCATATGCTTTTATATAGAGTGATGTGGTTCTCGGTTGATTAACTTTGTGTAATCGTGTCGGATATATACTCGAGAGTCAAAACAATGGAAAGAATATGCTGTTGTCATAGCCCTACTAATTACATAATTAAACAACGAATAGGTTTTTACTATATCACATTTAGTTTAATGTTAATCAAAGAAAACAATATAAAAAAATAGTTAAATAACAAGAAATAAAAAGAAAACATTTGTTTGTATTAAAGTTCATTTTTTCTTTAACATTTCACTTCTTGCTGACGTCTATACTGGATATATACAAATGCCATGTGACATAACTTTTCCTATTTTTCTCTCTTTCTTTCCCTTTAACGTTAAACTGACATATTTCACCCCCCCCATTGTTATCCATTTTCTTTTAACTCTTTCCTGTTTCATGTCTAGGCCTTCACATTCTTTTTTGATCTCCCGAAAAAAGGATGGTTGACCTGTAAATTCACCCTTGTCCGTTTGGCCGTTCGTCCGTTCGTCTTTCCGCACTTTCTCAATAACTTGCCATGATATGTTCCTATTTACAATGCCCCCCCCCACCCACCCCGGGACAGAGTTAGACACCAGGGTCGTTTTTTTAACGTGGAGAAAAGGAACAAGAATAAAAATTGTCTCAGTCATGAAAGATTTCTCCTCTACTAACAGAGAACAAAAAATTAAAGTGCAACATCTGAAGAACAGATACTACACTTTGATCTTGTCCCGAAGGTCAAGAAGTATAAAGTATTTATTTGCTCCCCCACCGAGCAAATTAGGCACAAGGCCAATTTTTAAAGTGAGGAGTGAAGGGGAAATGGGGACCAGCTCCCCGGGGAGTAGGGGAGCTGGATAGTGACAATTGGTATGAAGGATTGCCCCTACATTGACCAAGGTCTTGTTGGTCTTTACTTGACACTTGTTGCCCAGGCGCCGAAGGGCGAGGGCCAGGGAAGTATAAGCAAGCAAAATTATACAGAAATCAATTAGTTACAACTTTTCAGAAAGTTTTATAAAAATCCAAGGCATCGATTTTTTTTAATAACCACAAAAGTGTCAATTTTAGCAATTTTAACCCGAAAGCTCCCCTACTCCAGGTGGGAAACTGGAGTTTTCCAGGAAAATCCGTTCTATTACTTTTTTTACTCATATCATGTTTAATGTTTGTGCAAAATTTAACAAAATTCCAAAGCGTAGTTATTGAGAAAAGTGCTGGCAGAAGAACAGACGAACGGACAATCTTAAGGGATTTTTTAAGGAGGGGTTCGAAAATATGTACAGTTTAAAATAAAATCACGTTGCGTTACGTTATGTGTGGGGAAAAAAAGAAAAAAATGAGGGCAAGCGATTAAAACAAAGCAATGTTATATTACTCGAAGATCCTAGTGACTAATCACACTCAAGTCCAAAAGGCATTCTCTTTGTTTACAGAGAAAAATGCTTTCTCAACCGAACGTGAATAACGAGTTTTTAATAAGATGGTCAGTGATTGAAGACCTGTATGTGTTGGCAAGTACGGCTGTTGCTTGGTATGATCCATTTCTGATTTTGGTAGACACGTGCTGTTGGACTCTTCCATCCAATCTCAATGTTGTTCGACCCACATAGTTGGCATTGCAACTACATTCAAAATTGTAAATTACATTATTATTATGATGGGGGTTGGGTAGAACATCTCGAGGGGATAGCATATAGGAGAGAACACAACACGCACATTTGAAGCAAAATAACAATTTTGTATTGTTGAGCTGATTTGCTTTGCGAATTTCTCATTTACTGTCCCCAACTACGGTAAACGCAGATATATTCGACATTTATTAACTGTATGAATTTTAGTTAAAGAGAACTCGAATATTTTCCTTTGCATAACTGACCTAATCACATCCAGAGGGTACTCATTCTTGGATAAGGCATCAGTAATTATTTTAAATTTCTCATCCAATTTTGATTTTGAGCAGATCATAAAGACACAATGTGTTAGCGTCCGAATTAAATTGATTTTAGGTTTTCGGAGGCAAAATGAATTCCAGCGTGTATACAGCCCCGTGAATGAAGGTAACGATGTTTTTGTTACAAATACTGTAACGCGGTATGCATTTTATTGAATAGGGAGGAAGACTTTTTCCTGGTACAAAAAGTTTTAAAATAGAGTAAACGGGGTGAAGAGGAGAAGAGAAGAAAAAATATTAGGAGTCAGCTGACCGCTTTCACCCTCGCTTTTCCAAAGCTGTATCAAGGGTTTTTTTTTTTTTTTTTTAGCGGGAGGGGGGGATCGAAAATATGATGTACAATTTAAAATAAAATCACGTTGCGTTACGTTATGTGTGGAGGGAAAAATGGGGGAAGCGTTTCAAATAAAGCAACGTTATATTACACACACACACACACACACACACACACACACACACACACACATATGCTCGTCTGAACTCCAATCTCTGGTCCCCCCCTCGCCAATCTTTCACGAAAAACACCCGTCTAGCTGAATACACTGTGAAAAATTTTCCCCACTCTTTATCTGTGCCTAAATCAAAACGTGGATTCCATGAACAAAGCTTCTTTCTTAGAACTGCACGCATGTGGAACTCTATTTCGTCTGCCTGCTTCCCACCTGACTAAAAACTTGGATGTCTTCAAGTCCAACGTTAACAAATTCCTAATGAACCGCCCCCTTAAGTAAACACTTTCAAATCTCAAAACTAACGTACTGTATTTGCAATAACCCTTATCCCTGAGTGGCTTTCGTGTGAAAAAAAAAAATATATATATCGCAATGGTGAGAAGCCTTGACTGTCATTTGGGCGGTCGGGTTTCGATCTTGGCTTGAGGCAGTTGCCTGTCTAGCCGCACTGATGAGCTGCGAAACAGTATTGTATGTGGATGACTACATATATATATATATATATATATATATATATATATATATATATATATATATATATATATTTTTTTTTACTTTCCTAAATGCCAAAATGTAAATGTATCTTTTTTACTTTCCTAAATGCCAAAATGTAAATGTATTTACCAAGTTATTCATCAAGACAGATTTGCGAATTCATATTTACGATATTCATACGGTTGCTTGCAGGAAACATACACACATACATGTGTGTGTGTGTGTGTGTGTGTGTGTGTGTGTGTGTGTGTGTGTGTGTGTGTGTGTGTGTGACGCTTATATTTGTACCTGTCTCTTATTCCCATCACTCAATGTGTCTAAGGAGCGGAACATGTGTTTGCATTGCTAAGTGTTCTTTGCCAGCAAGAAGTGCGCGGAATTCACGAAGCATAAATAACAAGGACGATAATCATGTTGGTCTAGATGAGATATTCCAGACAGAATATTGTCATGCCTCGGCATTTCCAGAACTTGAGATTAATATTTAGCGCATGTGCCCCCATCCACACACACACACACACACACACACACACACACACACACACACACACTATATATATATATATATATATATATATATATATATATATATATATATATATTCAAGAAGTAAAAATTAAGTCTAAAAGCCAAAAACTCCTGGAAGCTTAAAGCGAATATAAATATTAATATTTATATAGTAATCGCAACCAAATAAAAAGCTCAATATAACTAAAATAGAAAATAGAGCTTGTCATAGAAAAACACGATTATGGACTGTAAAATATAATTTACAAGGGTTTATTGTCCAACAGGATACTCCAAAAATAAATATTAAGATTTCCTTAATCCGTGGAATTTCAAAGAATGCGTACTTCTCATCAGAGAACAGATATTAGCAAATTAATAATATAGTGAAGCTATGAATTTGTTGGTACTGGCATAAATTGAAACTACATTTTATGAAAACTAGTCATAAATGCATATATATATATATATATATATATATATATATATGTATATATATATATACTATAAAGCTGAACGTCTGTGTGTGTGTGTGTGTGTGTGTTTGTGTGTGTGTGTGTGTGTGTGTGTGTGTGTGGTCACGAATAGGCTCCTATATGGTTGACTATTATAGAAAACTGATCACATATAATGATAGAAGATGTATCGATACACAGGAATGGGTATGTTTGATCTGGCATAATGATGATTCATTAAAATTGTGGGGTCTGCGTACGCGCCTGGTCCACAAAGTATGGAAATAAAAAATAAAAATAAAAAATCGTTTACAACTGTTTTTGGTATAGATGTACATAAGAATCCTTTGATAAGCATGTTTTAACTTAAATAGGGATGGTATAATAAAATTGTGGGGTCGCCGTTCGCGCCTGGCCTCCATCGAACGGAAATACGAACAAACTTTAATAAAGAGTTTTCATATCTATCTGCGTAGGTATACTTTGATAATTATGTTTCAGTTTGAAGAAATATGGTATAATAAAATTATTGGGTGTTCGTTAGCGCCTGACCTCCATAGATGGGAAATATGTTACAAAGTTTAACAAGTCATAAAAACTAGTTATGAATGCAAAGAAGGTTTTAGCGTAAACGAAATGGAGACAAAAATGAACAGTGAAATAAAATTAAAAATGAAAAATCCAGATGAAAAGGATATGCAGTGGTTAGGGTTAGGGTTAGGGTTAGGGTTAGGGTTACGTATTTACAAACATGAAATGATCATAAGAATCAATTTTCTCCTGAGAAATTGTCGGATTTACAATGTTGACAAAAAGATCCAAATTAAAATCCAAAATGTGCGTAATCTAAATCGGTAGCAAAATCCAGTTTGCAAGCGGTCGAGGAACAAATATTATTTCAAAGCGTTAAAGTCTCCCCCCCCCATTTAGAGATAGCGCAACTGGCGTAACGTTGCTTCCATCACTAGCTAAAGATTTGTAATCACGGACAGATTGTTTTCAAATATATAATGGAAATTAAAAAAAAAATTAATTAAAAAATGTTGTCATGGTGACCCAGACAGATTATCCTTGAAATAATTAAGTTATGTGTCAAAAGGCGTGCATCTGAACAGATGCGTAAGATTAAAGGCTTTCAGTTGAACGGAAGTGAAATAGACAGAAAACATGATTTCGGAATAGAGAGAAGAAAAGTGATTGAAAAATCTTGGCGCTAATATAGACATAATCTTAATAGCAATACTATTAATATATTTCGGAACTTTCGATACAAAAAGTGACTGACGAAACTCCCTCCAATGATCAAACGACTTTGATTCTAAATTCAGAATAACCAGATTTATGAAACCCGGATATCCCCAACAAACACTGTTATACATAGTATTTAAATAAAATAATATACAAGGGTCGCTCTAAAAGTGAAATCTTCTAATTTCAACTCAAAAAAGCCGAAGAACTGGAGTGATACCATTAAAACGCGCGACCTTCTATGCTCCAGAATTTCTTTTTCTACATAGTAACCAACATTATTAATGCATTTTTTTTCCAGCGATGAACGATGGTTGAGCATGGGTGTCCAAAACGCGATTTGTCATACGAGGGTCGTTTAAAAAATAAAGAAGAGCTACGAAAATAGGAGTGATACCATTAAAACAAACGATCTTTTGTGCACCCGAATTTATTTTCTACGTAGTCATCACCATTCTTAATGCCCCTTTTGCCAGGAATTCAATAATGCATCTCTGCTTCAAAAATTGTATTTGGCCTCTGTTCAAGAATAAGAATATCATATAGATTGACAAATATGATAAGTGCTCATTTTAATGGTATACGACGCATGCGTGTTAATAAACGAGTTGTCTGCGCATTTTGACTTCCGTCTGTTCTTTCCGGGATTGTACGGCAGCTAATCATAATCATTTCGGAATTAAATGCGGACATTCACGGAAGATTATTTATTTCCCAATCTCTCTCTCTCTCTCTCTCTCTCTCTCTCTCTCTCTCTCTCTCTCTCTCTCTCTCTCTCTCTCTCATACACACACACTATGTTTCTCTCTCACTCACTTTGCCTTTCTCTCTCATTCACTCTGCAGCCCTTTCTCACTATGCCCCTCTCTCTCACTACCCCTCTCTCATCTCTCTCTTTCTCTCTCACTCCGCTTCCCTCTCTCAATCTGCCTCTCCCTCTCACTGTCTCTCTGTCAATTTCTACCTCTCTCCCACTCAATCTGCCTCTCTTTCTCTCTCTCTCACACACACACACACACACACACTCTGCCTTTCTCTCTTATTCACTCTGCATCTCTTTCTCACTATACCTCCCTCTCTCTCTCTCACTTTCTCTCTGTCAATCACTCTACCTCCCCCACTCAATTTGCCTCTCTCTCTCTCTCTCTCTCTCTCTCTCGTTCTCGCTTCAGGAAATTTTAGCTCATTGCATGCAGGAATCCACTAACTAGTTAGAGCAGATGCAGTCTGAATTGTAAAACCAGTTTGATCATCGATCATGTAACTGCTGGTCAATTATTCATTAAAATCTTGGTTATATGGAAATGCTGGAGTATAATGGTTAGAGGCGTAGGCTGCGTGGTTAAATGTGCCAGGTTCGATCTCTGTCAAGGTTACTACAATAATTTGGGAGAGGTATGAACTCGTATATTCTCTCTCCAGCTACGAAGTAAATAGTAGGGTAGACTTGTCCAACTTTCTGCTCATCCTAGCATTGTCTCCAGTCGTAGTGGTTGCTTTACATAAGAAATGTCAGTTCATGAGATGTGCGGTCAGTGATTACACAAATCTTGCTTCACTACAGATTCTGTGTAGGCACACTTACAGGGGGTATCCATTGTCTTTTGAGATTGGATTGAGGTTAAGCAATATTGTCCAGGCCACTACACTATTTTACAAATACGTTTGGGAAAGGTATGAACCCCTATGTCCTCTATCCAGCAATGAATTAAATAATAGAGCATGGTGGTCTTTTTTTAATACTGGTGGTGCAACTAGTCTAGGAGAAGGAAAATCTCTGAACTAAGATCATACATTAAATTCGTTGCCGGGGCCGCTGGGAGGATGGTGGGAGCCTTCTATCGATCCAATAGATATCTCACTGCTGATGCAATTCTCTCTATATATAAGAGACAGGTACGTCCAAGGATGGAGGACTGTTGCTGCATCTGGGCAGAAGCTGCTAGAAAGGACTTATCCTTTCTTGATAGAGTTCAAAATAGACTTTGTAGATATTTTTATGGAAATAGCTCCAGACAAGGCATGAAGTCACTTGATGTAAGGAACAATATTATTTGTTTTTATAATAATAATTACTAAATACTTAGTAATTAAATTCTTTTACAATAATTTCAATTGTTAAATTCTATCCATATTTTATTATAATAACTGGAGAGTTAATTAACTTTTAAAAATAAAATTTTTTTAATTACATTTTCATCCCAAACAAGGCACATTGCTACTTTGATGTAGGGGGCTACTATCAGGGACATAAGCTACATGGGTACTGTGTAGGGAGTTGGGCAGCAAGATGTCGGTTCACGTTACACTTGAACTTCTGCATGTCAGTACAGTTGGGGAAGCAGGGACCTGGAAGGGAATTCCAAAGTCTAGCGGTTCTGGGGAAGAAACTGCTGGAGTAGAAGGCTCTCTTAAATCTAGGGATCGCTACTGTGAAGGGGTGGGATTTAGCTGCTAGTTGGGTTTGTCAGGGGTATTTACATCGAGGGGGTATAATTGCTTGCAGTTTGTCGGAGCATTCACCATTAAAGTACTTGTAGAACAGGCAGAGGGATGCAACATTTCATCGATGGGACAGAGGCTGAAGCTTAGATGACAGTTCAGGACCTATCAGGTTGGCGACTCTCTTTTGAACTTTGTTTAGGAGCGAGAGACTAGTGGCAGATGCACCTTCCCAAATATGACAGCAATACTCCATACATGGGCGAATGGTGGCCTTATAGATGTACAGGATACTTTCGGGCGTTAGTAGCTTTCTAGTACAGTAGAAAGAACCTATCTTCTTCGCAGCAGTCCTGGCAATACTCTCAATGTAATTGTTCCAACTCATGTTTCCTGTGAACATTAGGCCGAGGAGTTTAAAAGATGTACTTTCAGATAAAGAGTCTTCAGCCATTGCTATTGGTGGTAAAGAAGGTTTCTTGTAGTTATTGAAGGAAACCAGTTTGGTCTTGACAGCATTGAATGTGACCATCCATTTTTGTCCCCATTCAACTACAGATTGGAGATCATACTCTGGTGTTTCTGTCATTTCTTTAGATATGTGTTCATTTGTTTTCCTGTAGTGTCTGTTATAGAGCGTGGTGTCATCAGCATATATACCCATCTCACAGACAATTTTGTCAGGGAGGTCATTTATGAATATTAGGAATAATAGAGGTCCAAGGATAGACCCCTGAGGCACTCCCGCATTTGTTTATATTGTTTAGATGTACGACCGTTGAGGACAACCTGGATTTTTCCCTTTATCTAAGAAGGATTTAATTATGTTAAGTATTCGACCAGTGATACCGTATGATCTGATTTTCCTGAGAAGATCTTCATGCCATACCTTGTCAAAAGCCTTATATATATCTAGAGCTACCGCTCTACCCTCCCCTACTTTGTCCATTGAATGGTATATATGTTCAGAGATTACAGTTAGGATGTCTGCTGTATAACGAGCTTGCCTAAATCCATATTGCTGGTCGGTCAAAAGTTTAGCATCTGTAAGGTGATGAACTAGAGCATGGTTAATTATGGACTCAAATATTTTGGCGAAAAGTGGGAAGAAGCTAATGGGGCGATAATTTACTGGGTTAGTTCTTTTGCCAGTATTCTTGAAAACTAGTACCACAGAAGCAGTTTTCCAGCAGGCAGGAAAGCAAGATTCATTAAGGCATTTGTTGTCAAGTTTGGAAAGAACTGGAGCTACTTCAGCGGAGCACTTTTTTAATAGCACAGCCGGGATGAGATATGGTTTACATGCTTTTGAAGTGTCAAGATTTTTTATAATAGCATGCACCTGAGAAGGGATGATTTTCAGATTGTCTAGTGTTGCATCTGTCCGCAAAGAAAAGTCAGGGAGAGGGTAGTTAGCAGGGTCCGTGTGGAGTTGGAGGCAAGCTGACTGGCAAGCATGTTAGCCTTTTCGGTTGCTGAGCAAACAACCTCATGATTGTTGGATAGTGGGGGAATGGTTGATTGCCCATTATTTACTACACTGTTGTAGATTTTTCAGAAGTCACGGGTTCCTAATTTCTGTGCTTCGATGCGTTTTTTGGTGGTTTCAGTAAATTCTTTCTTAGCTGTCGCTATTTCTTTCTTACAGTTACTTCTGGCTTCTATATACTTCTGTCTGTTTGAACTGGACTTATGTCAGTTAAAACTGCAGTACGCATGCTGCCTTTGCACAATGGCAGCTGCACAAATAGAAGTAAACCATTGGGGAGAGTGGGGCTTGCTACAAAACTTCCACGTAGGAACATGTGCTTCAACAGCAGGAAGAGAAATGTGGCATCTCTGATGAGATCCCTGATGGCTTTCCAGTCAGCCTTTTTATAATATCTCGTTGTTTTGAGCACTGGCTCTTTAGTTTTGGCTCTAGAGTTTAGGGCGATTTCAACCATTATCACTGCATGATCAGCGTTCCCAAGTGGTCTGTCGGCATTCGTTACACAATCATTAGGAACTGTGGTCAGAAACAGATCTAGAAGTTATGCGTGTTGTTCTGGCTGATCTGAGAAACGGGTTGGAAACGTAACCCTCTGTGATAAGGAATGAGATATAGAGAAGTTACGTGTTGTGGTACCAGCTGCATCTGCGTAAGTAGAAAATCCAAGCCAGTTGCTGTGGTGGACATTGAAGTCACCAAATACACGCACTTGTGCACTAATGTCGAGGGAAAGTGCTGTATCTATGCTGTCAGAGACTTTGTTTATTAGAATGCAGTTTCTGGGTCGAGGGAGAGCGGTAGAGAAAATAAAAGTAACTAATATTATGTTGCATGTTAAGTCTAAAGTACATAAAGGCTTGATCGTCCGATTCTAGTTTTGTTTCTCTGGTCAAGGGGAGGGTGTTTCGAATATAGACCTCAAGACTGTGCATATGTCTGTCAGAGTCTTTACGGCAGAGTGGGAGATATCCAGGAACGTTGAAGTAGTTAGAGGTGATGGAGGAGTGTAGGTTAATCTCACTTAGTGCTAAGATATCCGGGGTGTTTGTTGGGAGAAATGCTCCAACATCATCTAAATATGTTCGGATGTTCGTAAATGCAAGTCTCAAGGCAATTTGGTTTTGTTTGAGTTTTGACCTGGTTTAAGCGTAATTTTAGATTGTACTGTCATTGTTTTTTTGTTGTTTTTTTTAGAGTTTCAGTTTAGGTAGGGGTGCTGAACAAGTGGTTATGCTGAATACCAAACATGCAACACAAGTAGACAATCAGATGACCTTCCATCTACTAGGATTGTGGCCTCAGGAAATCCCACCGGGGATGAGTGCAGGGTTCCTTTCCATGCGTGACATGAGGCTCCAAAACAACAACAACAATAACAAAAACAAAAACAACTACAAAAACAAAACAAAAACAAAAACAACAAAAAGAACAACAAAGACGAAAACGACAACAAAACCGAAAACAACAACAACAACAACAACAAAAACAACAAAAACAGCAACAAAAACAAAAACAACAAAAACAACAAAAACAAAAACAACAAAAACAAAAACAAAAACAACAAAAACAACAAAAACAACAAAAACAAAAACAACAACAAAAACAACAACAAAAACAAAAACGACAGAAACAAAAAACAAGAACAACAAAAACAAAAAACAAAAACAACAACAAAAACAACAACAAAAACAAAAACGAAAACAACAACAAAAACAAAAACGAAAACAACAACAAAAACCAAAACCTAAACAACAACAAAAACAAAAACAACAACAACAACAACCAAAAGTCAAAACCAAAACAACAACAAAAACAAAAACAAAACCAAAACAACAACAAAAAAGAACAACAAAAACAAAAACAACAACAAAAACAAAACAAAAACAAAAAAACAGAAACAAAAACAAAACAACAAAAAAAACAACGAAAACAACAACAATAAAAACAAAAACAACGACAACAAAAACAACAAAAACAACAACAACAAAAACAACAACAAAAAAAACAACAACAACAAAAACAACAACAACAACAACAAAAACAGCAAAAATAGCAAAAACAACAACAACAACAAACACAAAAACACCAAAAACAACAACAACAACAAAAACAACAAAAACAACAACAAAAACAACAACAAAAACAACAACAAAAATGACAAAAAACAAAAAACAAAAACAACAACAAAAACAAAAACAACAAAAACAACAACAAAAAAAACAACAAAAGAACAACAACAACAGCAACAAAAACAAAAATTACAAAAACAACAACAACAAAAACAATAAAAACAAAAACACCAACAACAAAAACAAAACCACCAACAAAAACAAAAACAATAACAAAAAAAACAACAACAAAAACAACAAAAACAAAAACACCACCAACAAAAAACAACAACAACCACAACAACAACAAAAACAACAACAAAAACAACAGCAACAACAACAAAAGCAACAAAAACAACAACAACAAAAACAACAACAAAAACAACAACAAAAACAACAAAAACAAAAACAACAACAAAAACGAAAACAACAACAAAAACAAAAACAACAAAAACAACAACAAAAACAAAAACAACAACAAAATCAACAAAAACAAAAACAACAACAAAAACAACAACAACAGAAACAAAAGCAACAACAAAAACAAAAAACAGCAACAACAGCATTTGACCTTTTCCTTCTCAATGACATACTTATACCATCTACTGCAAGCCCTGAATCCATATATATTGTAGAGATCTTAGCGTAGGTATGTGCACATCTTGCCATTGTGGTGCTTATATTGATGTTGCACTAGCGTGTTGCATGTGCTGACAGTTTGCATCACAGCAATGTATACATTTGTCATTGTCCACAGAATGATGAATGGTTTTCCTTGATTGAGTTTCCTGTCAATGCCTGGTCCTCGCCTGCCATCGCTAGAATCTCATCCGACTCTCATACTTTGTGATTATTAGTATTTATTCACTCGGAATTCTCACACTAACCATTACTAGCGATTTCTTAGTTATAACGACTGATAACTACCCCAGGAATCTGAGTAACAGCAAGTCTCCTCAATATTCTGATACTTTTCATTCCATTTCATTATCATTGCAACTCACTTGGAGTTATAACACCAACTGCTAACAGTGATTTCAGCTGGTAACAACTGGTCGCTTTCCCTGGAAACTGAATAACAGCATGTCTCCTCAATATTTCATTGCTCTTCATCCTATTTTATTATTATTGTAACTCACTTGGAGTTCTCACATCAACTGTTACCAGTGATTTCTTATAACAACCGTTAATTTTCCCTGAAATCTGAGTAACAGGATTTCTCCTCAGTATTCCATGACTCTTTGTTCCATTTAATTATTATTGTAACTCACTTGAAGTTCTCACACTAGCATTAATTAGTTTCAGCTGTTAATGACTTGTGGCTTTCTAAGGAATCTGAGTGATAGAAAGTCTCCTTAATATTACATTGCCCTCTATTCCATTTTATTCCTCTTGGAACTCACTTGGAGTTCTCGCATGATTGAATTGTTACCAGTGATTTCTAGCTGTTAATGGCTAGAGTTTTTCCCTGAAATCTGAGTGAAAGTAAGTCTCCTCAGTATTTCAGTAAGCTTCATTCTGTTCTGCTCTAGTCGTGATACCGTCATAATAATCCCCATGGTGAATTTTAAGATGTGTCTGTCACATGAGCAAACACGTCACATACAAGAAAGTCTAGCCTTTTGCATGCGAGGCAAGCACTCTGCCCCCTGAGCACACGCCCCACACACAAGAAAGTCTATTAACTAACACAGATCAAGGAAACTGCAGCGAAATCCGACTACGGAATAAACCTACTTCATCTCGGACAAGTGATGTGGTCATTCAAACAGTGATAACCAAAACTAACAGGAATTTTATCATGAAGTTTAATAAAGGTTATCCCATTGCACAATAAGAAGGAAAAAAAAAAACGAAAGAATACTACGATAAACATTTTTTTTTATAAATGGAAAGGTAAACAGGGAAAGAAAGATATAGTCAGTTTTATGTTCACCAATAACAGTGTCTGCGAAATTAGTGCCTCTGGCGGTTCTCAAAGAACTCCATTAACAATATTGTAAGGGATAGTATGGGGTAAGAATATAGGTGTAGTCAGGGCTTACTGCGTGCCAAAGAATTTAAATAAAACACGTCAACACTTAATCTTTTTAAAAGAGGGTGTATGTAAATTACCTCACTTGCGCCATTAACTTAAATGTTCTCATTCGAGAAAATTTCAATCCTCTTGGTTCTGTAATCCAGGAAAATAATCCAAATGTTCTGTGGTGTAATGTATTTCTATAGAAGATTTCTTGGTTCCTTTTGACTTGTGAATTCTAACGCCTCACTGGAGTTAGTATTCTTTTATTTTACAAGACCAATTCTAGGCCTTAAAATAGTTCTTTCTTCCTCGGTGAAGAGGTCGTTGTAATTTCGTTTACAACTGATTTTTTAAACAGTCTTTTCTGACTAATTCAGTTTCGTCTTCCTTGACGAATCCCGATTGAAGAAAAAGAAACCAAACCACTGGTTTCTCTTGTTTAAACTTGCGATTTTTAACGTCTTTTCTCTTGACGTGGGATAGCGAGCCGACTTCTTTTTCTCCTGTTCAAACTTGCGATTTTTAACGTCTTTTCTCTTGACGTGGGATAGCGAGCCGACTTCTTTCTCGTGTTCAAAACTTCCCACAAAATGGCGCACACATCTCCTTTTATCAATTGAAATGCACGCATTCAACACGTGATATAACAAGCAGTAGCAGCAAAAGATACACCAAGAAAAGGGGGGGGGAGGTAAAGAAGGGGAGGGAGAGAGAAGGAAAGACAGGAGGAGGAAAATAAAATTTCTACAAGCCTAACGTCTCACAAGTATTTCTAATATGTCTAACTGATTAGCCTAAATGAGAGCGAAACTCAATTTTTGGACATCCGGTTTGTTTGGTGTAACAGCTCTTGTAAGATAATTATATAATCTCTCACATTCTGAAAATTCTATTACTAATTGCTCGCTAGGTTAGCATGGTTGGCATTGTCCTAGTGAGTATACAATCCTTACTTGTAAGATATTGGCTTGGATTATAGCTTGGTTGGATGACCACATCCCTTCTTCGAGATAAATTATATTCCTAACTTCATAAAAAATAATATTAGTGTCCTTTTTATGCCTGTTATTTTTTTCCAAATTTCATAAAAAAAATGAGATTAGGATCACTTTTATGTCTGTTATCTGTTTTCCAAATTTCATAAAAAAAAGATTATGTTACCTTTTATGTCTTCAAACTGTTTTCCAAATTTCATAAAATATAATATTAGATTCCCCTTCATGTCTACCAATAATATTCCAAATTTCATTAAAAAAATGATTAGGGTCCCTTGATGTCTGTTATCTGTTTTACAAATTTCATAAAAATAAGTCAGTGTTTCTTTTTATGCATACTATCTGTTTTCCAAATTTCATAAAAAAATAATATTTGATTCCCCTTTATGTCTACCAATTATATTCCAAATTTCATAAAAACTAAAATTTGTGTCCTTTTTAAGTCTGTCGTCTGTTTTTCAAATTTCATAAAAAATAAGATAAGGGTCCCTTTTATGTCTGCTATCTGTTTTCAAAATTTCATAAAAAATAATATTAGATTCCCCTTTTATGCCTATATTCTAAATTTCATAAAAAGTGAGATTAGTGTCCCTTTTATGTCTGTTGTTTTCTAAATTTCATAAAAAATAAAGTTAGGATCCCTTTTATGCATACTAACTGTTTTACAAATTTCATAAAAAATATTATTAGATTCCCCTTCATGTTATACCAATTATATCCTAAATTTTATAAAAAGAAGATCAGTTTACCTTTTATGCCAGTTATCTGTCTTTCAAATTCCATAGAAAATAATTTCAGATTCTCGTTATATGTACCAATTATATTCTAAATTTCATAAAAAATGAGATTAGTGTCCATTTTATATGTTATCTGCTTTCCAAATTTCATGAAAAATAAGATTAGATTCTCTTTTATGTCTACCCACTATTTTCTAAATTTCATAAAAAATAAGATTAAGTTATTTTAATGCCTTTTATTTGTTTTTCAAATTTTATAAAAAATATTAGATTCCCCTTTTATATTTACCAATTATATTTTAAATGTCATATAAAATAAGATTAGTGTCCCTTTTATGTCTGTTATCCGTTTTTCAAATTTTCTACTATCTATATTCTAAATTTCATAAAAAATAATATCAGATTCCTCATCACGTCTACCAATTATATTCCAAATTTCATAAAAGTAAGATTAGGGTCTTTTTTATTTCTACTATACGTATTCCAAATTTCATAAAAAATAAGAATAATATCCCTTTTATGTCTGTTAACTATTTTCCAAATTTCATACAAAATGACATTAGATTCCTTTTATGTCTATCAATTATATTCCAAATTTCATAAAAAATAATATCAGATTCCCCATCACGTCTACCAATTATATTCCAAATTTCATAAAAAATAAGATTTGGTTCTTTTTTATTTCTACTATCCGTATTCCAAATTTCATAAAAAATAAGAATAATATCCTTTTATGTCTGTTAACTGTTTTCCAAATTTCATATAAAATAATATTAGATCCCTTTTATGTCTACCAATTATATTCCAAATTTCATAAAAAATAAGATTAAGGTCTTTTTTATTTCTACTATACGTATTCCAAATTTCATGAATTTCACAAAACAATAAGATTAAATTTATTTTTATGTCTACTATTAACATTCCAAATTTCATAAAAAGATAAGACTAGACTCTTTTTTTTATGTCTACTATCTGTTTTTCAAATTCCCTTAAATATAAGATTAGATTTCATTTTATGTCTACAAATTATAGTCCAAAAAATGATGACAGGGATGCTCAGACAATTTTTTAAAGTTCAGGGTGCTCCTTTTTTAGAGACGCTGCTTAGACTCTCCCCCATTTCTGGACTTTTGCCACATCTTCGTTTGGTGGGAAAGAAGATAAAATTCCGCTACTGGTGGCAGTTATGGCCCCAGAATAATGACACATATTTTGGTTAATCATACCATTGTGTTTGCCTTGATTACTACCGAGCTGCAAGGCCACAACAATAAATGATTATTCATTCTAAAAAGGAAAACAAAAACAGATTAAGGTCAAAGTATATCTAACTTGTTTTCAGTACAATGTATTGAGTTTGACCTCCTCTGACCTCTTGACACAAACAATATCCTAGCCATATTTGCTATAAAAAAACAAGCAGAAAAAAGTAGCATCGAATTTCATCTAGCTGTGCTTGCAAAATCCATTATGCGTTAGTTTTATTGCATTTTCCCATAATTCTTTGTGGAAGCTATGCAGGAGATGGGGTACTTTGAAGTCCTCGAGATGGAGGCAATTTGATAAAAACATTATTAATGTGCCATACGTTGCACAATTTATTCTCCTTCACGCTGCCTCGACATTTTGCTTTGTGTAAACGCAAGTTTTATGAGATTTTATGAAATTAATTTGAATAAAATTATGGATGCTGTGCATTATATTTTTAATTTCTTCTTCTTTCATCGTGAACAATATTCTCTTGTTAGGACAAATTAGATCAAACACTTTCTTTACAATGCATTAATTCTGAACTCCTCTGACCTCTTGACACAAACCATATCCATCTGTCGCCACATCATACTAAAATATATATATATATATATATATATATATATATATATATATATATATATAAATGAAGTTACATATATATAATACATAATAATATATGCAGTTGCATCGAACTTCATAAATTAAAAGATTGGTAAAAATAAAGACTGAAATATAATTGAATAAGCATATCTTTTTCATAAACCTATCTATCTATCGATCTATTTCTCTCTCTATCTCTATCTCTCTGTCTCTTTCTCGTTTCTCTCTCTCTATCTCTTTCTCTCTCTCTCTCTTTCTCTCTCTCTCTTTATATATATATATATATATATATATATGCGGAAATGTGTTTATTCAATTATATTTCATTTTTACACACACACACACACACACACACACATATATATATATATATATATATATATATATATATATATATATATATATATATATATGACGGATTGATTGTTGCTATTTCTTCTGATGCGTCAAGGGCATAATAGATTCACTGGTTGATATAATAATTAAGTGATTGGTTTGGCGCTACGAAACATATACTGTCAAGAATTGTAAAAGTCAACTGAATTAAAGGAATAAATTATAAGATGGTCAACATTATGAATTTTGGAATATTGTTTTTTTGTCATTTATTCTCTCTCTCTCTCTCTCTCTCTATATATATATATATATATATATATATATATATATATATATATATATATATATATATATATATATATATATATGTACTGTTTTAATAAAAACCAATACTTCAAGAAATGGATTGATAGCAACAAGAAGTGTATTTCATTGTTAGTTACAATTGTTTCAAGACCATTTGGACAAATTCAAATAATATGTCCCTTGAAATTTTTTTACAATAACAGCCTTTCTTCAGACTTATTAAATAAAAACACTTTAACAATGAAACATTAAGGAAAAGAAACATTTCCTTTATGAGGAAAAGAAAATAACAGGAACACTTTACCTCTGTCGCATCCTTTGTAAAGTATTTTTAAAAGATTTATATATCTACTTATTTCCGTATCTTTATATAAAAAAATTCAAGCTAAATATCCTTTTTACAAATTTATATATCTACCTATTTTCGTATCTTTATTAAAAAAAAAATTTCAAGCTAAATATCAAACGATGTTATCACTAATTACCTATGCCCATGAAATATGCTTTATTAATACCATTTATCGATTTCTTGAATTAGATTTCTATATTTCTTTATTTAATTAAACTTTTTTTTATATATATTTATTTTTTAATTTTTTTCTCTTCCTTCTTAATTTCTTCTTTTTCTATTTTTAATTTTTAATTTTTTTTATTTTTTAGATCGGACTAATCAACTAGGTTGAATCGTTACGAAACCACGTAAGTTTCGTATCGGGAATTTGCTCTGTTTATTTACAAAATTATCTGCATGCTTATTTATGCGATTTAGGACAGGTTTAAGTTTAAAACTTATTCAATAAGGAAATAAAATCTAAACATTTATTATTTTTATCTTTTTAATTTTATATTTTTTAATTATATATATATATATATATATATATATATATATATATATATATATATATATATATATATATTAATTTTTTCTTCTTTACTTCTTCTTCCCATTTTCCGTTTTCTTTTTTTTTTTCCTGTTAAGATTTATGATTATTGGATAGTTTTAAAATAGATGGGATATAATTCTGCAAGTCCGGAATTTAAAAAAATTAATTGAAGTTATAAGATACCAAAATACTAATAATTATTCCTAACAATAAAGGGGAAATAACCAGGGCCGTTCGGTGTGTCTAGTTTGGTAAATTCCTGATATTCATTTATGATTTATTTATTAATTCAACGGATACAAACGACATATTGTTTGAATTTGTCGAAATGGTCTTGAAACAATTGTAACTAATGATGAAATACACTTTTTGTTGCTATCAACCCATTTCTTGAAGTTTTGGTTTTTGTTAAAACAATATATGAATGCTCAATTATGAAATATGATAATTTTGTAGCTTACAGTTTAAGTCATCTCTCCTTTTTGGCTTAAATTTATTGGTATATGAACAATTACTGAATTATTTTAACCCAGTATAATTCGGAATAGTACAAATTTGACTTTATATATATATATATATATATATATAAATGAAGTTACATATATATAATACATAATAATATATGCAGTTGCATCAAACTTCATGAATTAAAAGATTGGTAAAAATAAAGACTGAAATATAATTGAATAAGCATATCTTTTTCATAAACCTATCCATCTATCTATCTATATATCTATCTATTTCTCTCTCTATCTCTATCTCTCTGTCTCTTTCTCCTTTCTCTCTCTCTCTCTCTCTCTCTCTCTCTCTTTCTCTCTATCTCCCTTTATATATATATATACTAGCAAAAGTACCCGTCGTTTGACTGGGTTCAAAAACAGCCTACAGAAAATGGACTCTGATTTATTAAAGTATTATAGGTTATGAAAAGGAAGGGTTGTAAAGAGATAGCTTCGAATTTGGGGTATCAAAACCAAAGGAAAATATGATGAAAGTAAAAATAAAATAGATAAAGCTCATAATTTATTATACCATACTTGTTCACACTGAAACAGTTATCACAATATTCTGTGGATCTATATTAAAAAAAAACTTATTAAACTTTGTGATATATTTCCATTCTATGGAGGTCAGGCGCGAACGAACACCCCATAATTTTATTATACCATATTTCTTCAAACTAAAACATAATTATCAAAGTATGCTTACGCAGATAGATATGAAAAGTCTTTATTAAAGTTTGTGCCTATTTCCATTCTATGGAGGCCAGGCGCGAACGCAGACACCACAATTTTATTATACCATCCCTATTTAAGTTAAAACATACTTATCAAAGTATTATTATGTACATCTATATCAAAAACACTTGTAAACGTTTTTGTTTAATTTTTAAATGTTTTATTTCCATACTTTGTGAACCAGGCGCGAACGCAGACCCCACAATTTTAATGAACCACCGTTCTGCCAGATCAAACATACCCATTCCTGTGTCTCGATACATCTTCTATCATTATATGTAATCAGTTTTTTTTACAATAGTCAACCATATAGGAGCCTATTCGTGACCACACACACACACACACAGAGCTTTATATATATATATATATATATATATATATATATATATATATATATATATATATATACTAGCAGGGGTGCCCGGCGTTGCTCGGGTGTTTGGAGGTGTATGCTGTGCAAAAAAAGCAAAAAAAAAAAAAAAAATGGTTAATTTTTTAAAACTTTGACCCCTATTATGACCCCTTAAAATTTATAGTTTCGGGCTCAAATAACTTTATTAAGTTAGATCCAGGTTCAAGGAACCTATATCTAAAATTTCAAGTGTTTAAACCCAAAATTGTCGGAGGAGTTTGGTAGAGTTCTTAAAGGTCAAATCGTTGAAATTTGACCCCTTAACAGCCAAATTTCTGGCTGACACCCGTCACATCGATTTTCCCAAATCTCAGTACCCGGTATTTCAAATTTCGAGTCTATAGACTAAAAATTGACAGAGTTATTGCGTAGGGAAATGTACACAGACACACAGACACACAGACAGACAGACAGACACGTTCACTTTTATATATATATATATATATATATATATATATATATATATATATATATATATAATGAAATGCGCATCAGGGATGCTTGAAAGTCAAATTACAATGCAATATTACGAAAAAAAAAGGAACCAACAAATATTTTACTTGTTTGAAATTTATAATTTAAATATATTTCGAAGTCAAACTCCATCCTTAGTAGTCTGTACATCTTTTTCCTTTCTTTTTTCTTCTTCTTCTTTCTTGCCATTTTGTAAAGATGGAGAAAGAAAAATCGTTTCTGAAGATCTGCGCATTGTCTCTCAGTAGCTGCATTTTGAAATATCGGAACGGTGAGTTTGACTTCGAAATATTATTAAATTATAAATTTCAAACATAGTAAAATATTGGTTTATTTTTCGTAATATTGCGCTATAATTTGGCTTTCAAGCGCACCTAACGCATATTTTATTCAAATTAAATCAACGCTTCTATAGCGGAACTCACACCCCTGACATATATATTTATTTCTTTAGGTAGAAATATGTTTATTCAATTATATTTCACCTTTTATTTATAACAATACTTTAATTTATGAAGCTCGATGTAACGACAGAGCTTATAACAATTAAATGACAAAAAGTCTATATTCTACATTTTAAGACGTTGACTATCTTACCATGTATTCCTTTAAGTAAGTTGACATAATAATTACATGAATGATTTTGTAAAAGTAAAAAAAAAAAATCAAGTTGTTAGAAAAACCAAAAACCCAAAGACAGCGAATCAAGTACGATAACCATTAAGCTAGCTTGTCACGATCTTTAAAAAGTGTTTTCAAACCTGCTTATCCTTAACTTAAGGAAGCTGTCATGTGAATGATTCG
Organism: Euprymna scolopes; assembly: GCF_053919585.1. NCBI lineage: Eukaryota > Metazoa > Mollusca > Cephalopoda > Sepiida > Sepiolidae > Euprymna > Euprymna scolopes. The sequence goes on along the minus strand of NC_136498.1, from coordinate 122,844,344 downwards.
CGCGGGCGCATTCATGAAACAGTTGGCAAAGAGATAAAAATCTGATGACCTTCAAATACCAATTTTTCCATATGGACCCCTTAGCAGCACATTTTTTCCAGATGAAAACCAATTAAAATTTATTTTACAGGTCTGAATACTCTATATACCAAATGCCAAGCCTGTAAATCAAAAATTGGTGAGTATATAGGTTGAGAAGTTTCCTCATACACACGCACATTCTCACTTAGATTATTAATCTAAATTAACTATTGCAGTGCTATACTTGTGGCATTTATTTGTATATTAATATTTATACATATTATTTTCATTCGAATACATGCTTAAATTATTTTACTTAAGTCGATATAATATTTAAGGGTGTATTACGAAACAGCAATGCGGGGCAATCTGCTAGTATATATATATATATATATATATATATATATATATATATATATATATATATATATATATATATATATATATACAAGTGAAAGTGTCTGTGTGCCTGTGTACATTTCCCTACGCAATAACTCTGTCAATTTTTAGTCTACAGACTCGAAATTTGATATACAGGGTACTGAGATTTGGGAAAATCGATGTGATCGGTTTTTGGCCAGAAATTTGGCGATTAAGGGGTCAAATTTCAACGATTTGACCTTTGAGAACTCTACCAAACTTCGACAATTTTGGGTCTATGCACTTGAATTTTAAATATAGGTTCCTTGGACATGGATCTAACTTAATAACTCGATTTGAGCCCAAAACAATAAATTTTAAGCGGTCATAATAGGGGTCAAGTTAAAAAAAAATTGACTTCTGCGGTCTCTTCCAAATTACTCAGACAATTTTTGGTCTAAATATTTGAAATTTTACATAAAGTGTATTCAGAGATAGGGCAAGCTTTTTCATCAGTTTGGGTCGAAAATTTTTAGTTACCAATGTATAAGTGTATGTATGTATGTATGTATGTATGTATGTTTGCATGTCTGCCTTATACTTTCAATACAGGCGACGGATTTTACCAAGATCAGTATCGTTTTTAAGTTCGACCTTTCATACGACAAATATCGAAAAATTGGCTAAAAAGATTAATATCTTCCCCTTCAATTAGTAATTCTTCTAGTGCATGGAGTTTATGTTTGTTAGTCGTTTGTTCAAGAATAGATGTGTCGTCTACTAAAGGTTTTCAAAAATTGAGAGCGTGGGTGTGTGGTGGGGGGGTCAATTGTTCAGCAATGGTGCTGTTGTGAGAAAGGCACTTTTCTACAGGGGAAGGGTCACTTTTTTCGCCGATATTTTTGAAAGCTATCCTCTCCTTTTGATTGTCTAGTCTTAATTTTAAAAAAATGTCGCTTCCGGTTTGGCGGTGATCGTAACAGCTTAAACGTTAGGTTTTACCCCGTTATTTTCCTCCTTTGCGGTACGGGTTCAAGCCTGCCTTCCTACTACCACTTTTTTTTTTGCTCAACATACACATCCAAACACCCGGGCAACGCCGGGCGCCAATGCTAGTATATATATATATATATATATATATATATATATATATATATATATATATATATATATATATATATATATATATATAAGGTATTTACAGCTTCTCTTCCAATTTTCGGATTTTAATCATGTTTGAAAGCACTTTATTTCCTTTTGATGGATTGATTGTTGCTATTTCTTCTGATAACTTAAGGTCCAAATAAATTTACTGATTGTTATAATAATTAAGTGATTGATTTTGAGCTACGAAACAGATACTGGCAAGAATTGTAAATGTTAACTGAATTAAAGAAATAAATTATAAGATGGTCAACATCATGAAATTTGGAATATAGTTTTTTGCCATTTATTCACTATATATTTTTTTTTTTTACATGGGTGTCACCACTTATCAAGGCCCAGAGGCCACTCGAGGATAAGGGTTAATAGGTATACATTAGTCATTGTGATTTTAGCATAGTAAACAGTGGGAATTTTGTAACTTGGATTACTTAGGGGGACAATTCAATTAGAACTTGTTCACATTGGCCTTTTTCTTTTTTTTTTTTTTCATAGGTATCAACACATTATCAAGGCCAAGAGGCCACTCAATGATAAGGGTTAAAGAGTGTACAGTAGAAATTGGACAATATAATAGTAATTAGTAATGAAAATTTGGTAAATTTGATAACTTATAGCGAACGGCTCATCAAGAACTTATTTACGTTAGACTTGAAGACAACCATATTGTAGTCAGCCGGAAAGCAGGAAAACGGAAGACAATTCAACAGGCGTGCAGTTCTAATAAAAAAGCTTTGTTCATGGAATCTACGTTTAGGTTTAGGCACAGATAAAGAGTAGGGGGAATTATTGATAGTGTTTACAGCTAGACGAGTGTTTCTTGTGAAAGTTTTGCGAGGGGGGACCATAGATTGAAGCTCAGTCGAACACTTTCCATGAAAATAACGATACATCAGAGACAAACTCGCAACATCTCTTCTGTGAGATAGAGGTTGCAAGGAAGAGAAAAGGACATCTCCTACGAGGCTACAAAGTCTATTTTGAACTCTATCAAGGCAGGACAAGTCCTTTCTAGCACCTCCTGCCCAGATGTGGCAACAGTATTCCATCCTTGGACGTACCTGGCTCTTATATATTGCTCTGTAATTACATTGAGCTTCTTAAATAAGGATTGGTATATATTATGAGGAAATAAAGTAGATTTACAAAGAAATTTATATATATATATATATATATATATATATATATATATATATATATATATATATATATATATATATATATATATATCCTCTGAGAATAAAAGCCATTCTTTGAAACTCCATGGAATAAGAAAGTTTAATGTTTTCAACTTGTATTCATTGTCGAATATTAATGTTGTTAATTCGAATATACAAAGTTTAAATTGATTTTCTCATATAATGTAATCACTGACCAACTAGAAAACTTTTGACTCTTAAGGTCACAACCTATGACTAATGGTTCTCTTTTTAATTGATAACGTCATCCATTTGTGGGGTTAATAAAGATTTTTCTGGTGTCTTACAACTCTGTTTACATGGATGATATCATCATTTTGTGACGTCATCTAATGTGCACGAAGACAAACAAGCAGAGTCCTTGTAGACTAGCAGACCCGTGAGTGTTGGATCTGTATCTGTTATGCTCATTACTCGCTCATCTCTCCCTTTCTCCTTTCTTTCTCTCTTCCTTCTATCCCTGTCTGTTATTATTATTATATTATTGTTAACTGGGAAATCCTAAAAAAAACAAAAAGCAAAAAACAGAACTTGTCAGTCACTTAATTCTCCTTGTTTTCCTTGTTTAAATGAAAAACTCTTCATCACAAAATTTAAAGATAGGGATAAACCCTTAGATAAGAAACAAGAAACATTAATTAATTGTAGGCATTACGAAACATGCTTCTTAGACTACCTATACTGATATCCTACAGCAATGTACCTTTTCACTTGAATCTCCACAAAATTTAATATAGCTACATTTATAACTATATCATTTCACATAGCTATACCTACTACCTCCAAACAATTTTTCTACACACTCCAAATATTTATCTATCTCCCTCAATTCATCCACTTTAATATTGGTACTTTGCATGCATATTATATCTCCTATTAATTCTCCCTCAAACTTTTTAATGTTTTCTTTTAATAGAAATAATCGACAAAATTAAGTTTATATGTATATGTGTTGTTGTTTGTGACTTTAACTTTATGCTATAACATTGAGTACAAATTCACTCAAACAAAAACAGAACATATTTAAAAATTATCCTAAACTTCAACTTTAATTTTTAACTTTTTGTTCTAATTAAAATCAATAGGTTTTTCTACTGTATTAAACTATTATCTTAAAGCGCTTTGACCATAACTTCTTAATTGCCAACTCCAGGCTTTGACAAGTCTAACCTCTCACAACCACCAAGTGCATTATAAATTTAAACAATAAAGGATAACTCTGTAACATTTTTATTTAAATCTACTCCAAGTAACTATAAAACATACTAGCAAGACCCGTTAACAGACGTTGCCCAATTGATGCATGCCCCCCCCTCATAAAAAACTAAAGTACGATTGTTGTTGTTAGTGGCCAAACCCCAACCTCCTTATGTTAAGAACGGCTTTTGGAATAAACACCCCCAACCTCCACATGTTAAGAATGGCTAGTTGAATAGACACCCCAGCCTCCCCATATTAAGAATGACTTTCATAATAGACAACTCAAACCGCCTCATGTAAAGAATGGCTTTCAGAAAAGACGCCTCAACCATCGAAAAGTACTTGTCTCTGCCAAATTTAAATAAGATTTTCGTAAAAGTTGTCATGCTAAAGAAAATTGTGGAGATGGAGCTTTTTTAGCATGATTTCTTCTGTGGCGCCATAGTGTATAATTTCTGAAGCGTTCGCTTATTTATTGCATTCTGGAATATGCAAATAGTCAGGTATCAGTCAATCAAAATGGGCAGAATTTGAGAAGGGAGAATTTATTATTTTGAATCAGAAAATGGAAAAATTATGTTATGTGTATGTATGTAATAACCAGCTAATGGTGTTGCAAGCACAACATCACAGGAAAATATAAAATTTGATCCGGTCTAAACTGGTAGCGGTAGGAGCACTAAATATTGAGAGAGAAATATAGGAACTTCTGTTGATGTGGCGATTGTGATGATGTTGCTCATTGGATGTAATGCAGCATTTTATTATCACGATTGAATGTGACAGAAATAGTGCTCATAAGCTACATGAGACGGTGGCTATCAGGATAGATGTATTGAATTTGTATGTGGCATCTGTTGTTGAAAACCTACGGTACTTTGGTCCAGAGGGGAATTTCTGTAGTCAAAAATTCAGATCAATTATCATTAGTTGATTTATTCTATCTCATTTACCGTTTACATCTTATCTTCTATTTTTAAAATTCATTACTTTTTGCATTTTTAATTTTTTTAATTTTACTTCAGACACTATCATTTCACTACTATTACTGTTATTGACTATTCTGGTTGTTATGGCTATTTATACACAAATAATCAATATAATTATTGTTAAAAATTATTATTATCAATTATCATCAATATCGCAGTCACTAACTTGTTTATCCGCCATTACCTTCTGTTTTTAATTATCATTATTACAATTATAAAAAATAATTATATCTAAGCATGGAGGTTTATTAATTATATACATTTTAAGATTTTTATTATTATTATTACTTTTAAGGCTTGTCGTTTAAATAAGTATGAAAAGCTGTGATGAGAAATGGAAATGGAAGTGGAGGGGAGGAAAAAGGAAGAAAATATTTTTAAATCACCAAAAAAATATTTATGTTTTCCTCTTTTTTCCTTCCTTTCCTTTTTTCCTTTCTTTCTTTTTTTTTCTTACTTGCATCTTTTCCTTCCCTTCCCTATCTTTTAATCTCTTTACAAATGTATGTAGGGATGGTAGTGGTGGAGCGATGATGGGCAAGAGGGCAACGTAGTTTGTGCCCTTACTGACCGCGGCAGATTCGAGTTAAATTAAAAACCTTTTTTATAACAGAATAATTCGGATTAACTTTAAACCTCTTTTCGCATAGATATTCCAAAAAAATTGACGAAATCACATTCCCCTGCTAATTGACTCTATACACACTAGTATGTTTAAGATTTAGAGCGGCTATCACACACGCATACATATATACCTTTCTTTCCAGTTTATTATTATCTTTATCTTCCTATATCTCAACACAGACATATTTAGTCTTTACATACAACTAAATCTTATTCCGTATTCCTATTTTTAACAGCATGTGAGGGAACCTCCTAATATTAATTCCCTATGATGCAGAAGACCTGATATTTTCATTGCAAACTTTGCTTTCTTTTAACCTGTATCGCTTGAAGAGGTCTCTAGTTATTAGTAACTAGCTGACCGAAACATGCTCATGACTGTGTAGCAGCATATTACTGCTTATGTAAAACAAATTGAAAGTGATATATATACATATATATACATATATATATACATATATATACATATATATATACATATATATATACATATACATATACATATATATATACATATATATATATATATATATATATATATATATATATATAATCCACTGACACATGTTTCGTCGTCTACGGCTCATCAGAGCGGCTGAATCTAGCGAGATTCGAAATGGGGACCCCACGGTAATGGGCCTGAGGGGTCCTGATTTCGAATCTCGCTAGATTCAGCCACTCTGATGAGTTATAGACGACGAAACACGTGTCAGTGGATAATTATATTTTAAAAACAATATATATAACGCTCCCCTATGTGGGGGTACAAAATTGGTTAAAAGAGAAAATTATTCCCAACTCGCATTTAGGTAAAAATGTACTTTCGTAAATGATTGAATTCATTCAAAACGTATCGCAAAAACAACAACAAATAACACACACACACACACACACACACACACACATATATATATATATATATATATATATATATATATATATATATATATATATATATATATATTTTGTGTACAGAAAGTTGTTAGTTGAGACAGGTCATTGGTACCGTCGGTTTCAAGCCCGATAATAAGGCCCGTTTAAGGTATCCTTATCGAGCTCTCTTCAGCCAATATTCGTCTATCTTATAACCGGAAGTGTGAAGTATATATACCTCGCGAATCCACGTTCAAATCTCGTTTTGTTTAATCCACCCCCCCCTTTTTTTTTTTTTTATTATCTATCTATCTATATCTATATACATATATATCGGGTAATGTAATACCTAATTTTCAACTTTGAATTATTTAAATTTAAGATCTAATTTCGAAAAAATGTTTTTTTATATGAATCGATTTTAATTTGAACCCCATTTAATTTTAAAATCTCTTTCCTTATGTATAAAAACTTTAAAATCTGTATTGGTATCGGTTAAAAACTTAAAAATTCGTTTAATTATATCGAACATTTAAAAATTTCTAAAAATACGTTTAAAGTTTTAAAAAATATATTTTTAATTATATCGAATCACGTTTAAAGATTTCGAAATACGTTTAAAAATTATTTTTTAAAAACCCAAATCTTTCAAGGTTTGGGGAAGTGAGTATTTATCTATCCTAAGTGATTTCCCTAGTTTATTAACATTATTATATTTTTCTATAGTTTTAAATTCGAAATAGATTATAAATTACATTTATAAAATATAATATATATATATATATGACATTAATTAAAAATCTATAATATAATTGCGATTAAAATCCAAGTTTACCGACTAATTATTTATGTATTTACAATTTTTTTTCCTTATATATATATATATATATATATATAAAAACAACATCTAAGTGTTGTTCTTTTCATTGATCCAATTTATTAGGAGACCCTTCCTTCTATGTATGCAACTTTTCAAAGCTTCACTCCTCACATTTAAACATTTTATTTTTGGGTCATGAATGGACCGGAGGATGTGGTATTTCTCTGCGTTACAGAGTGAGAAAAATACCAGGTAGCAAGAAAAGATACTTATAAATCTATTAACCAAGAGGCTACAGAAGTTGCCACAAAATTAGGTATAGAATACAGAGTAAATAGGTTAGCAAAGAAAAATGTGTTTATAACTTTAAAAGACCACAAGGAAAATTTTAATAATAGGCCAACCTGCAGGTTAATAAACCCGGCTAAAAGCGAAATCGGTCTAGCTAGCAAGTCTATACTTAGAGAAATAGTAAAAGAGATAAAAAGAAAATCAAATCTTAATTTGTGGGCAGACACTAGCGCGGTACTGGACTGGTTTAAAAACATAACTGAACCACACAAATGTAAGTTTACACAACTGGATATCGTCGATTTTTACCCTTCAATCACTAAGGAAATCCTAGAAAAATCGTTGATCTTCGCATCAAAATATAGAAAGATAAGTGAGCTCGATAAGGAAACAATCATGCAAGCTCGACAGACCCTTTTATTTTTTGACGATAAAACGTGGGTCAAAAAATCAAACCCCGAAGACCCCTTTGACGTCGCGATGGGGGCGTATGACAGTGCTGATATCTGCGATCTGGTTGGACTTTTTCTACTGGAGACCATGAAATATAAATTCCCAGATCACTTTTTTGGATTATATAGAGATGATGGACTTTGCCTATCGCGTGACTACAATGGATGTGCACTAGACAGGCTTAGAAAAGACCTAACTGAATTTTTTAAGGAACTAGGCTTTAAAATAATAATACAGACAAATTTAGATAGAGTAGATTTTTTAGATGCCACTCTAGATCTCGAGAAGAAAATACACAAACCCTTTCACAAACTAAATGAAAAACTCATGTATATAAATAAGGGTTCATGCCACCCACCCACAGTGTTTAAAAATATGGTAGCGAACATTAGCCAAAGGATTTCACGGCTTTCTTCGAACGCTGAAGTGTTCGAGAAAGCAGCACCATATTATAATGACGCACTGCATCAAAGTGGGTTCAATGAAAACATAAAATTTCAACAAACCCAGAATAAAGAAAATATAAAACGAAAGAGGAAACGGAAAATAATCTGGTTCTTACCTCCGTTTTCATTGAACACTAAAACTAGAGTAGGGCATTGTTTTCTTAGCCTTCTAGACAAACATTTTCCAAGAACACATAGACTACATAAACTTTTTAATAGAAACACGGTGAAAGTTAGTTACTCGACAGCTCCATCAATAAAGTCGATAATATCCAAAGAACCAAAAAAGATAGATAACGCAGGCTGCTCTTGCAGGACCAAAAATAGCTGTCCATTGGAGGGTAATTGTAAAGCTGAATCCCTTGTCTATGAGGCCAAAGTAACGGAACAATCCACAAATATACCGGAAATATATATAGGTATGACAAAAGGCCAATTTAAACAAAGATATTATGCACATATGAGCTCCTTTAGAGCTAAAACAAGGATGAATACAGCATTAGCTACCCGCGTGTGGGAGCTTAAAGAAAAAAATACACCCTTTTCCATAAAATGGAGAAAAATAGAGCATAGACCAGCCTACGTCCCGGAATTAAGTCAATGCTCACTCTGTAACGCAGAGAAATACCACATCCTCCGGTCCATTCATGACCCAAAAATAAAATGTTTAAATGTGAGGAGTGAAGCTTTGAAAAGTTGCATACATAGAAGGAAGGGTCTCCTAATAAATTGGATCAATGAAAAGAACAACACTTAGATGTTGTTTTATATATATATATATATAAGGAAAAAAAAATTGTAAATACATAAATAATTAGTCGGTAAACTTGGATTTTAATCGCAATTATATTATAGATTTTTAATTAATGTCATATATATATATATATTATATTTTATAAATGTAATTTATAATCTATTTCGAATTTAAAACTATAGAAAAATATAATAATGTTAATAAACTAGGGAAATCACTTAGGATAGATAAATACTCACTTCCCCAAACCTTGAAAGATTTGGGTTTTTAAAAAATAATTTTTAAACGTATTTCGAAATCTTTAAACGTGATTCGATATAATTAAAAATATATTTTTTAAAACTTTAAACGTATTTTTAGAAATTTTTAAATGTTCGATATAATTAAACGAATTTTTAAGTTTTTAACCGATACCAATACAGATTTTAAAGTTTTTATACATAAGGAAAGAGATTTTAAAATTAAATGGGGTTCAAATTAAAATCGATTCATATAAAAAAACATTTTTTCGAAATTAGATCTTAAATTTAAATAATTCAAAGTTGAAAATTAGGTATTACATTACCCGATATATATGTATATAGATATAGATAGATAGATAATAAAAAAAAAAAAAAGGGGGGGGGGTGGATTAAACAAAACGAGATTTGAACGTGGATTCGCGAGGTATATATACTTCACACTTCCGGTTATAAGATAGACGAATATTGGCTGAAGAGAGCTCGATAAGGATACCTTAAACGGGCCTTATTATCGGGCTTGAAACCGACGGTACCAATGACCTGTCTCAACTAACAACTTTCTGTACACAAAATATAAGTACGCTCTTAAAATTTGGATTTTCCTTTTAATTGAGCACTCTGCTGGAATTCTTCTTCCAAAAAAACTAATCATATTCGCCCCCACCAGGAATTTACGGTAAATACCAATAGCCTAGTGGTTGAGCACTATCGGGAAAGAACACCACAAAACAGGAAGTAAAGACCACCTTCTTTAAAAACAACCGGAGATGGAACAATATACCTTAAATTACTCCACTAAAAATATACCAACACCAAGTAACCAGCTATATACAAGAATCCTACTATCGAAAATTGAAGATGTAATTCAGAGGATGAGATGGAAGGTTATAAACGAAACAAACATCCAAGAGAATGTGAAAAACAATTTTGGATTAAAATCTATAAAATACCCGAGTAAAGTGGAAGAATTAGAAAATTTTGAAAAAGATTTACTAGACATTATCGCTAAGCTTGAATTTAAACATAGATCAAATCAATTTCAAAAAACAATGACAGCTGATATCAAAAAAAATAAAAAGAGAAAATGAGACGATTGTTTTCTCAGATAAAACGAAAAATTTATATAAAATGGAAAAGGAACAGAAAAAACAACTTGTACTAAACTCAATTACAGAAAAATACCAGGTAGCAAGAAAAGATACTTATAAATCTATTAACCAAGAGGCTACAGAAGTTGCCACAAAATTAGGTATAGAATACAGAGTAAATAGGTTAGCAAAGAAAAATGTGTTTATAACTTTAAAAGACCACAAGGAAAATTTTAATAATAGGCCAACCTGCAGGTTAATAAACCCGGCTAAAAGCGAAATCGGTCTAGCTAGCAAGTCTATACTTAGAGAAATAGTAAAAGAGATAAAAGAAAATCAAATCTTAATTTGTGGGCAGACACTAGCGCGGTACTGGACTGGTTTAAAAACATAACTGAACCACACAAATGTAAGTTTACACAACTGGATATCGTCGATTTTTACCCTTCAATCACTAAGGAAATCCTAGAAAAATCGTTGATCTTCGCATCAAAATATAGAAAGATAAGTGAGCTCGATAAGGAAACAATCATGCAAGCTCGACAGACCCTTTTATTTTTTGACGATAAAACGTGGGTCAAAAAATCAAACCCCGAAGACCCCTTTGACGTCGCGATGGGGGCGTATGACAGTGCTGATATCTGCGATCTGGTTGGACTTTTTCTACTGGAGACCATGAAATATAAATTCCCAGATCACTTTTTTGGATTATATAGAGATGATGGACTTTGCCTATCGCGTGACTACAATGGATGTGCACTAGACAGGCTTAGAAAAGACCTAACTGAATTTTTTAAGGAACTAGGCTTTAAAATAATAATACAGACAAATTTAGATAGAGTAGATTTTTTAGATGCCACTCTAGATCTCGAGAAGAAAATACACAAACCCTTTCACAAACTAAATGAAAAACTCATGTATATAAATAAGGGTTCATGCCACCCACCCACAGTGTTTAAAAATATGGTAGCGAACATTAGCCAAAGGATTTCACGGCTTTCTTCGAACGCTGAAGTGTTCGAGAAAGCAGCACCATATTATAATGACGCACTGCATCAAAGTGGGTTCAATGAAAACAAAATTTCAACAAACCCAGAATAAAGAAAATATAAAACGAAAGAGGAAACGGAAAATAATCTGGTTCTTACCTCCGTTTTCATTGAACACTAAAACTAGAGTAGGGCATTGTTTTCTTAGCCTTCTAGACAAACATTTTCCAAGAACACATAGACTACATAAACTTTTTAATAGAAACACGGTGAAAGTTAGTTACTCGACAGCTCCATCAATAAAGTCGATAATATCCAAAGAACCAAAAAAGATAGATAACGCAGGCTGCTCTTGCAGGACCAAAAATAGCTGTCCATTGGAGGGTAATTGTAAAGCTGAATCCCTTGTCTATGAGGCCAAAGTAACGGAACAATCCACAAATATACCGGAAATATATATAGGTATGACAAAAGGCCAATTTAAACAAAGATATTATGCACATATGAGCTCCTTTAGAGCTAAAACAAGGATGAATACAGCATTAGCTACCCGCGTGTGGGAGCTTAAAGAAAAAAATACACCCTTTTCCATAAAATGGAGAAAAATAGAGCATAGACCAGCCTACGTCCCGGAATTAAGTCAATGCTCACTCTGTAACGCAGAGAAATACCACATCCTCCGGTCCATTCATGACCCAAAAATAAAATGTTTAAATGTGAGGAGTGAAGCTTTGAAAAGTTGCATACATAGAAGGAAGGGTCTCCTAATAAATTGGATCAATGAAAAGAACAACACTTAGATGTTGTTTTTTATATATATATATATATATATATATATATATATAAGGAAAAAAAATTGTAAATACATAAATAATTAGTCGGTAAACTTGGATTTTAATCGCAATTATATTATAGATTTTTAATTAATGTCATATATATATATATATTATATTTTATAAATGTAATTTATAATCTATTTCGAATTTAAAACTATAGAAAAATATAATAATGTTAATAAACTAGGGAAATCACTTAGGATAGATAAATACTCACTTCCCCAAACCTTGAAAGATTTGGGTTTTTAAAAAATAATTTTTAAACGTATTTCGAAATCTTTAAACGTGATTCGATATAATTAAAAATATATTTTTTAAAACTTTAAACGTATTTTTAGAAATTTTTAAATGTTCGATATAATTAAACGAATTTTTAAGTTTTTAACCGATACCAATACAGATTTTAAAGTTTTTATACATAAGGAAAGAGATTTTAAAATTAAATGGGGTTCAAATTAAAATCGATTCATATAAAAAAACATTTTTTCGAAATTAGATCTTAAATTTAAATAATTCAAAGTTGAAAATTAGGTATTACATTACCCGATATATATGTATATAGATATAGATAGATAGATAAAAAAAAAAAAAAAAGGGGGGGGGGGTGGATTAAACAAAACGAGATTTGAACGTGGATTCGCGAGGTATATATACTTCACACTTCCGGTTATAAGATAGACGAATATTGGCTGAAGAGAGCTCGATAAGGATACCTTAAACGGGCCTTATTATCGGGCTTGAAACCGACGGTACCAATGACCTGTCTCAACTAACAACTTTCTGTACACAAAATATAAGTACGCTCTTAAAATTTGGATTTTCCTTTTAATTGAGCACTCTGCTGGAATTCTTCTTCCAAAAAAACTAATCATATATATATATATATATATATATATATACTGCCACAGTTTTATGTACTTCTTAAAATTGTGCACCTATAAATACGTATTTCTATAACGTTTGTCGAGAAACAGGAAATCTTTTGTTTTTAGTCTTTAAATACGCTAAACATTGAACCAGGTTAGTAGCAAGAAATGCCGGAAGCTGATTGGATGCAGCAGAAACAATCCATCTCTGTTCTGATTGGTTAATAATAATAATAATAATTATAAATAAATAAATAAATAAATCTTCTTTGTTTTTTTAAAGGTCATTTCAGTTCCACCCACTCTTGATTCTTTGTATACACAGAAAAAAACATGAAAGAAAACCACAAAGGATGCTGGGAATTTATTTTCGGATTTTTCATTTTTTTTTTTTTTCTTCGTCTTTGATTATTGTTTTAACTGCTGTCAATTATAAATGTCTATTTTTCTTGTACTGAATCAACGTTTGTTTCTCTAAGGCAGAAATTCTCAACCAGGGGTAAATGTGGCCCTAGGGTGTAAAGAATTATATAGTCAGGAGTAGATAATTGAAGTGCATAATAATTTTAAAATATTTATTTCTTTTCAGATTGTGTCATGTCTAAGAAACGTAATACAACTTCAGAACTTATTATTTAGAAAACGTTTCATTTTCTTTATTTTTGTGATACGAATATATAATACTATTTTTATACAAAAACTAAAGTCCTAACCAATAAAAAATGTTTGTTTTTACCTACTTGTTTTTCTGTTACTTTATGATGGCTATATTTTTTTTTCTTTTGCATGGGAGTTGGGGGTAAACGGAACAACAAATAAAACCGAGGAGTTAATGACAACAGAAGGTTTAGAATGGCTGCTCTTATATATTTAATATTTAAATCACAGAAAAACATGTTAAAATTTTCCTCAGTTTTGGGATTGAGTTATATTTTTTTTATAAATAAACCTATTTTAATTGTTCTAATTAGCTATACTTTTCAATTAGATTAAGTAACTTACTAATGTTCTATCTATTACTCTCACCCTCTCTCACTTCATCTTGTCTGACCCTCTTACTGTATACGTTTCTATCACTCTCGCTCCGTGACTCTGTATGTGCTTGTGTTGGAGGTAACAAATAAAGCAAATAATAAAATGATTGGAATAATCCTTTACAACTAAAAGGAAACAACGCCATGAGCATTAATGCGAGAGAGTGGGGGATATTTGGTTTAGAGATGAGATAAGGTTCAAATAACAAGCAAACTCAAGCTCAAGTAACATTTTTTCTATTACTAGCAGGCCGCCTGGCGTTGCTCGGTCGTGTTACAAGAAAAAAGGGTCCCCTTTTCTTGTAAATAAGAACAACATTAGATAAGTGAAAATGAGATTAGGATAGACCGAGATTCGAACTTTGTAAGCAAGGTTCAGAAATAGATTCAGAAAATGGAATGTTAGAACTTCGCATTGTTCGATTTCATATAAAATAGTTTAGATATTGTTTGTTTGTAAAAAGAATTGAATTGTTCATTTTTTTATGAAAACTGAATTAAAATAAGGTCAGCTAGAAAATAATGAACAATGCAATTTAGAAATATACTGAAAATAGGTTAGGTTACAAAATAGGTTAGTGAGAATTCTTTGCATGCAGAAATTGGTTGGGAACATATGCTGAACCACGTATGTTTAGGCCACGTGAGTTGATCACGTTTTAAAACCATATATAACGTCATAGCAGAAAAGGGAATTTCTCAATATAGGAGCTAGGAAGTCGAGAGGTCAGGCAGTCGAGCGGATCGAAGTCAGCACAGGCAGCCGGACAGAGCTGACATGAGGAAGGTCCCCCTTAGAGGCGAAGGGGTAGAAAATTAAACATGTAAAAACTACTTTGAATCCCATGACGTCATCATCATTCGACTGGTCGATGTGATAATTTTGTAAAACTGTGTCGTGACGTCATTCAGCAGTAAAACGTAATGTGTGAAACATCCTTAATATGAATGTTATAAATAATAAACTAGATAAAATACTATTTAAAAAACACCGAATATATGTCAACTTATGTCACGGTAACATATAATGAGCGAATTTCTAACAGTGTGTTGTCTAGTTTATGATTTATAACACCTTTTTCCCGAACTTACCGTGTTAAAGAGGGAGTCGGGCGCCATTTTGAATTTTCCAATACATCGGTAAGCACTGTATGCTTTTCGAGCTGAATAAACATGTTACATTGAATAAAAACACGAAAAATATATCCAGTTTGGTAGAAAAGTAACTTATCTTGCCTTTGGTAACATTTATTTGTTATATATTTGTTTTTTGACAACTTTTTCGAATCTATGTGCACAGTAATACAAACCCATATATTCTTCTAACATTAAATGAAGTCACTTTGTTATATTTTTAAAATTAGACGTAAATAGCATTTAAGTTGGCATCTCAATATTTGATTCGGACTAGACAAGGTAATTAAACTACGTATAAAACAGAAGATTAGAATTAAAAAAAAATCAATAGTAAATAATAAGGAATATCACTACAAGTGTTAATAGTATTTAACTCATAGTTGAAGAAAAGTGAGAGGGGGGTGAAGGGGTTATAGTGACCAGAAAGAGACGAATTTCGTATCTTGTCTTTTTATCTTTTGGGATTATATTGCGACTCTACGTCAGTAAGTAGAGATTATGTCAACTAGTATGAATTTTGGCTAGGATTGAATTCCTGGCAAAAGTGTATTGAGAATCGTGGTGACTATGTAGAACAATATATTCTGTAATACAAAATGTCGTTCGTTTTAATGGTACTACTCCTGTCTTTGTTGTTCTTCAACTTTTTGAGTAAAAATAGAAATAGGAAACTTTACTTTTGGAAAAATCTTGACACCCATACACAACCCTCGTTCGTCACTGGAAAAAAATGCATTGAGAATTGTGGCGACTATGTAGAAAAATAGATTCTGGAGCACAAAAGGTCGCTCGTTTTAATGGTACCACCCCCGTCTTCGTAGCTCTTCAACTTTTTTAGTTATAAAAAAAAATAGGATGCTTAACTTTTGGAACGCCCCTCGTACATTGAATTGAAGGTTATTGCGATTGTTTTGATTATCAACTCTACGGATTGGGGGTGAACAAAACAGAAAAAGAGAGACAGAGAGAGGGGGGAGAAGAAAGAGGGAGAAAGAAAGAATAGATAGAAGGAGAGAGAGAGAGAGAGAGAGAGAGAGAAAGGTGTCTGTTTGATATTCTGTTTATGTATGCCTACTTTGTTAACGAGCTTTAACTGGTAGTTTTATCCATACTGTTCTCTTAATGTTCAGGCCTTAACTATTAATCTGGTTCCCGTGCATTGACGTCATTTTGCGATCGTTAACAAAACCAGTTTAGAGCAATAAAAAAGGTGATAAAAACTGAATAAAGAAAGAAATAATAAGAAAACTGAATAAATAGAAGAAAATCACTAGTAACTCAATTTAGCTTTATCTATCTATGTTATCTGGAATGCCCCCCCACCCCACCCGTTCAGTCTCGAAAGACAAGGGATACACCCTGTAGAAGCAGCTGCGCGTGTAATTGTGCGGCAAGAGTTGCGCAATCCCAACCACAATCTCCTGAATCGGCACTGCTTTAGTGGACGTCCAGGATGACTGGAAGCAATGCCGAGATAAGCGGAGAGCACATACAGCACCTGGAAGTCCCAAATGGTCACCCATCTGGTACTGGCCAGGCTCATCATTGCTTAACCAGTGATTTGACGAGAAGCGGGATGTCAAACGTGATTAGTATTCCATAAAAGTGAGAATGTGTGTGTGTGTGTGTGTGTGTGTGTGCGTGTGTGAGGACACTTCTCAACCTATATACTCAACGAATTTTTAATCTACAGACTTGAAATTTGGTATATAGGGTATTCAGGCATATGGAAAACTTTTTAATCCGGAATTAAAGGTTTCTAAGGAGTCAAAATTTAAAAATTGGTACGTGGGGGGGGGGTCGTCAAATTTTTCTCTGTTTGCTAACTGTTTCACGATTGCGCCTGCGTGAATGATTCAAATTACAGATCACATATGGTAAGTATAAGTTGGTTTGAAAACACGTTTTTAAAGAGCGTGTCTCGCTGGCCAAATGGTAATTGCTTGGCTCACTGTCTTTGGTTTTTTGTTTCGATCTCAGTTCGAGTGTTTTCTTTTTTTCTTTTTTTTTTTACTTACAAAAAGAGAAATGTTCAGAAAAAAAAAACATAATACTCGCATGCACATGTCACATTTTAGCATGAATTAAAATACAATATTTATACGTATTTTATGATCAGGCAAAACCTGACGACCTGCTAGTATATATATATAAAAGTGAGAATATGTGTGCGGCTGTGAGGACACTTCTCAACCTATATACTCAAAGAATTTTGGATCTGAAGACTGACAATTTGGTATATAGGGGATTCAGATATGTGAAAAACTTTTTAATCGGTTTTCATCCGGAAAAAAGGCTGCTAATCGGTCAAAATTGAAAAATTGTTTTTTGGGGAGGGTGGGTCGTCACATTTTTATCTGTTTGTCAACTGTTTCACAATTTTTAAAGATCATGTCAAACTGGCTTAATGGTTATCGTACTGTCATTCATTCACTATATTACTCTGTATATTGCTCTCTAATTACATTGAGCTTCTTAAATAAAAGAACCTGTATTTTCAAACCAATAAAATATGCCCAAATTAGCATACATTTATATATATATAGTGTCCTGGCAGGTTAGCTTTACTTTTGCTGCTTTGGGATGAGTTCTTCTTCGGATTTTGGGCTTGGTTGTATCCCCTGTGGCCTTACTAAAACCGGCAAAAATACAGTAATGAACACAGTCCCGATGGGGAACAGGCTTATAACACATTCCTCTGAAAAGAGCACTTTAAAACAGGAGTAAAAGGGGCAGCTGCTTGGGCACAGTTAGCAACCCGTTCTGCCCGTCCCTATATATATATATATATATATATATATATATATATATATATATATATATATATATATATATATATATATATATAAACATATTATAAAATGTAAATAATATTCTCAGCCCCTTTAAAAAACTCGTTTGTTATTGTTGAGCACTTATCAGTTGAAATAAAAAGTCAGTCAATTTAGCTCTTATGCGCAGATCATCATATAATGGTTAGATCACTCTGACAGGCGTTAAAAAGCATTTCAAAAATAAATGTTTAAATTTCAACGATATGTCTCGCGGTTAGCGGTGACAGAAATGGCTTCCGTTGTCGGGTTCGAATATATCGATTGGTGTTAATCGTGACTCCTTGCACTGATGATTCCCGAAAGGATGAAACACTAGTGTCCGTAGGTAATATAAAGCTGAATGTGTGTGTGTGTGTGTGTGTGTGTGTGTGTGTGTGTGTGTGTGTGTGTGGTCACGAATAGGCTCCTATATGGTTGACTATTTTAAAAAAATTAATTTCATATAATGATAGAAGATGTATCGAGACACAGGAATGGGTATGTATATACATATATATATGTATATATATATATATATATATATATATATATATATATATATGTATATATATGTTTATATATGTGTATATATATATGTGTGTATATATATGTATATATGCATATGTACATATATATATACATATATATATGCATATATATGTCTGTATATATATATGTACATATATGTATATATATGTGTGTATTTATATATGTGTGTGTGTATACATATATATATATATATATATATATATATATATATATATATATATATATATATATATATATATAAGATACTTGATGAGCTTATTTATATCCTGCTTTATTTTTTATTTTATATAGAACGCTATACATTCTCTGCTTACATTTTTTTATTTTTAATATTTTTTGTAATTTTTTCATTCTTGGAGCTATCGAGTATTTTTACCCGATTTAATGTTAATGGACGCGGGAAACATGACGGAATTCGGTGAATGGAAAATGCTTCAGGTATTTGTAGAAGTCATTCCTGGGTGGTTGGGCATTCACGTAGAAGTAATATGGCATCTCCTACGGCAAGTCTTTACATTTTTGACATTTTATAGGATTCAGGTTGTAATAAATGGAGAGCGGACAAAATGGGTTTCAGTAAATAGAAAAGCAACTAAGAATAGTATAAAAAAGAGGGGACATGACGAGAAGGAGGTTGAGAAATAAAACGTCAGGATGAAAAAATTGTAAGAGGATGAACATGGGAAAAATATAGGAAAGTTATGGAGAAGGAAGAATTTTTTTAATGAAATCCGGGCAATATAACGAAAAAAAATAAATGGAAGAAGAACTGAAGAAGTGAAAAATAAATGAAAAAAAAATGTAGAAGGAAAAGAAAAATGAAATTTGTGAAAAAATAAAAAGGTTAGAGTGAATGAAAACAAAAAAATAAATCTAAGATAAAATGAATTAAATTCAACAAGATAAAATAAATTGTATTCAACAAGAAAAAACAAATTGAATTCAGCAAAAAAAAAAATTGAATTCAACAAAAAAAATGAATTGAATTCAGCAAAAAAATAAATTAAATTAAAAAAAAAACATAAATTGAATTCAACAAAAAAATAAAATAAATTCAACAAAAAAGTGAATTCCACAAAAAATAAATTAAATTCAACAAAAAAAATTAAATTCAACAAGAAAAAATAAATTGAATTCATTAAGAAAAAATAAATTTAATTCAACAAGAAAAAGTAAATTAAATTCATCAAAAAATGAATTTAATTCAACCAAAAAAATAAATTGAATTCAAGAAAAAATTAAAAGTAATTGAACAAAAAATAAATTGTAATCAACAAGAATAACAAACAGAATTCAATAAAAAAAATAAATTTAATTCAACAAAAATAAATAAATTCAACAATAAAAAAATAAATGTAATTCAACAAAAAAATAAATTGAATTCAACAAGAAAATAAATTAAATTCAACAAGAAAAAATAAATTTAATTCAACAAGAATAAAATTTCAAATGTAAAAACTGAGTTTCAATAATAAACGAAGGAGGTAAATTGAAAAATATGGAAGGAAGTCATAAAACTGGGCTTGAAAGAAAGAAGGATTAATAAAGACCTATGCAGAGATAGGTTAGTTTGGAAATCAATTTCTTAAAACCATCCAACGCATACCAGCATGTAAAACGGACGTTCAACCGATGATTATGATGATGATGATGATGATGATTATTGTTGTTGTTGTTGTTGTTGTTAAGCATCATTCCTGATGATTTTATTGGCATTTGTTTCCCGATATCTTTATCTTAGGAAATCGTTTTAAAAGATATAATTCTTTCTAGAAGAATATCGAATACTTACGGGAGGGACCATGTGAAGATTGCCAACGTCCTTGCATGAAAGTGTTTCTGTGGAACAAACTGGACTCGAACTTGGCACATTCAGGTTCGCAGTGGTTGTCGTTAACCACTTCCGTGGTGATGATGATAATGACGTTCATGATGATGATGCTGGTGATATTTTCGTGCGTATGTGTTGTTTGATAATGTGCACTTTTTGTCAATCCTCCAATGTCATTTATCATGTGAAGTGGTTTGCAAAAGTAAAGCAAAACGTGACTTACACAAGCATTGATTTTGGGACTTTGTTTTAAATGTCAAAAATAATGGCAATAAAAATGTGAATATTTCTTTCTTTTGATCATTCTTTTTCTGGAAAATCAGATCGTTCGAAAAGGAAAAGCTGTCCATTTCAGAAAGACACCGAGTCTCTGTTATTCAAGGAATCTTTCTTTGGAAGGAAATTTCTATTTGCAAACTCGGCATCCCTCGTGCTAATAAAGAGGAGTGATAGATTTGATTTACACAGGTGTAACACTCGAATCATTGTTTTGCCTCAACTTAAATGAACTTTGATTACGGCGCCTATGTCTATCCTGTCGGGTGACAGAATCAAGGAAGGAAAGAGAAACTAAAAAATTTTCTCTATAGGCGGCTGATTAATATACATATGGCATTAATTTGTATATGAGGACTATGGCTGATATGAAAAAAAAATGGAAGGATAAGAACAGGTGAGTTTTCTTTTTTTTTTTTTTTTTTTTGTTGTTGATTTTTTTTTGTTGTTGTTGATTTTTTTTATAGCTGAGAGATTGACAGAGATAACGGTCAGTGAAGATTAGAGTCGAAGTCAGGAGTTGGCAAAAAGGATTTTGGACGATTATTTATTATATTTAGTTTTAAATCTTACTTTCATTCAGTGTGTGAATGGTAAGTGGTTCACATGCTTTTATCGTTCATCTGAATCGCCGAAGGAACTGCATAAAATACAGAAAAATCTTTATGGTGTACGTAACCGTCACGGGATGAAGATGTCATATTCCAAACATCACGTAAATTGATCAAGTAGATGTTTTTAACCAAGAAAATAAAAATTTATGATTTTAACGATTTTTAAACTATATTCGGTTGAATTTAATGATTTTGGTCCCGATAGTTCAAATTCATTTGTCTCTCCTTTATTTATTTTATCATGGCTGTGAAAACACCTCGCTCGATCATAAAATTTGATTTTCTTAGTTTAAAAAAAAAATACTATATAAATTTATGTGATTTTTGGAATGTGACATTTTCCTTTCATGACGATTGCGTACATCATAAATATTTTTTGTTGTTTTTTTTAATGCGTAATTTTACACAGCAAATATTCTTAATCAAAATATTTCCAAGAGGAAAAAAAAGCAAAAACTTTTACAGATAAGAGCTGAGCATTTTACTGTTTTGTTCTGTCATATTTTTTTTAATATATCTCTACTTTATGTAAAAGTCACACAAAGCTAATTTATATGTCTGGCAGTGTTCTTAGATATGTTTTGTACAGAAATTCATCTGATAAGTATCGAAAATCGAAAAAATCCGACCTAAAAATAGCCTTTCTTTCTGATAGATAAAAAAAGAATTTTTACAGGGTAATATTTTATGTTACATCAGCAAAGGGAGATAATAAAATCTCAACAAATTATTTCTTCTTTAAAAAAATTATTGACACCTGGAAATATAGCTAAGTGGTAGAGCATTCGACTCCAGATCGAATGATCCCCTGTTAAGCCTGATTGTACCTCAGTATTTCATTCTAATTTTTTCTTATTAATGAATTCAATTTATGATAAAAGAAGATGTTCCATTTAAAATCGCCGAAAATCATTTCTTCGTTTAGATATTTTAAAACTAATCATTAATCAGAAGTGATTTTTCCAGGGCATTCATCGTCAAGCCCAAATATCAACTGACATTTTATTTATTAATTAATTAATTTATTTATTTATTAACGAATTAGTCCACCGGGCAAATGAATCCATCTTAATATATAAAATTCAATAGAGGATTGATTCTATAATAATGCATACGCAATATGCATGAATTAAAATATTATGTTGAAGTGTATTGTACGACCGGGCAACGCCGGTACACGGGTTCTGCTAGTTTTATATATTTGGTGTGTCTCTCTCGTTCTAATCTGATTACTGCTTTTACATCCATTGTAATATTTCTGTAATTTTGCCTCCGGGTGGGCATTTCCTGGTTTCTTAATATGGATCGTCTAGGTAGATCGATTTTAGACAATCAAAAAGAAAAAAAAAAGGAAATAAAAAAGAGGAACAAAAGATAAACCAAAATATACCTAAGGAAAAAAAATGATAAAAAAGATCAACAAAAAAAAAGAGAAAAGAAATATAAAGAGAAAAAATAACAAAGATACATAAAGGAATTAAGAGACGAATAAAGAAAGAAAGGTGGAGAAGAAAAGGAAGAAGAAAAAGAAGAGAAAACGAAAGGAAAAAAGAAAAGGGCAAAAGAAAACGAGAAAAGGAGAGAAAAGAGAAAAAATTAAAAACGATAAAAATCGACGACAAAACGGAAGAGAACAGTAAAGAAAGAAAAAGAAGATAAATTAAAGAGAAAAGAGTATATATATATATATATATATATATATATATATATATATACACAATATACTGGTAAATATATATATATATACACAATATACTGGTAAATATATATATATATATATATATATATATATATATATATATATATATATATATATTTACCAGTATATTGTGTATATATATATATATATATTGTGTATATAGATAGATAGATAGATAGATAAATATATATATATATATATATATATATATATTTATCTATCTATCTATCTATCATGCTTTGTAAGGGGGGGAACATGCTTTGTAAGGGGGGGAGAACATGCTTTGTAAGGGGTGAACATGAGTAAAAAAAAAAACTTTGATCAAATTGCGTGATTTTTGGAATAATTCATCTTCGTTCCATGACTGGTACGTAGATCATATTGACTTTTCTGTATTTTCTTTACATTTAATTGCCACCATAGGTGTCAATCTGAGTAAGCATCGATTATTTTAATACAGAAAAGACTACCTGGGTCTTTGTACAGTTCATGGTTGATTTAGTATCATTATAGAAATAAAACAATTTTCTTTATAGGGCGAGAAGACATATAGAGGGCAAGCTGAAAAAAAACATATGATAATTAACATAAATAAAATTATATATACATATATATATATATATATATATATATATATATATATATATATATATATATATATATATATATATATATATATATATTGTGGATATTTAGGCAGCATCTTCTCATTTAGACAAATATTATTGAATAGCACGGAGTTATTCTGTTTTACAATTTTCTTTTTTTATCTTCTCCAATCTCCGAATAGTCCTTTTTGTGTTCTTCTCAAAATTGTATAAGTTGGATCCATAATCGCGAGCGCTTTCGACAGAAGTGCTTCTATCATTCTCAGGCATAATGTAGAAATAAATGTAGAAATTGTTTTTTTAAATTACATATATATGCATTCTTTCATAGTCACGTGGTAGCTTGTTACAAGTTAAGTGGGCGGACTTTTTCTCATATATATATATATATATATATATATATATATATATATATTAAATATATTCATATACATATACACGCACACATATATATTCAAAATTTATCCCAAACATTTCAAAACGTTTCGGCTGCACTCATAATTAATATTATTTATTTGAGGCTTCTTTGTTTTAATGTACAATGCTTCGAGTATTCTTAGCCTATTTACATTTCTATCACTCTGCAATACTCTTGTATTTTCTACCATAATTCTTCGAAATTCCGAATGATGGCAGCCATGTCCCTTCAAATGTTGTAATATGGAGCTCGAGTCAGATATATATATATATATATATATATATATATATATATATATATATATATATATATATATATATGTTTATTGTTATATAAACATGGTCACATCCTGCTGCTACAAATAGCCACTTGTTTCAATCAAACAACAGATATCATCAGGCAGCGACTTGACTATTCAAAAGTTCAATGAATAATCTTAATAATAATAAGGTTATTCATTAAACTTTTGAATAGTCAAGTCGCTGCCTGATGATATCTGTTGTTTGATTGAAACAAGTGGCTATTTGTAGCAGCAGGATGTGACCATGTTTATATAACAATAAACAAATATTATCAGCTCTTTTTATTGAGCACTATCTAACAACCTCGTTGAATTCATTAGTCCATTACTTTTGAATAAAAAAACCCGAGTATATATATATATATATATATATATATATATATATATATATATATATATATATATATATATATATATATATATATATATTTACCAGTGGTGAAAAAACCGGACTAGAGTGCTCAATGTGTAGCCAGAGAAGTATATAGGATATTTATGGCTTAACCAGCCAATCATGTTCTTATAAAAATAAAGGGGAAAATCCTAAAATAGAAGAGGAAATATCCGACTAGCATCGTCCGAATTCATAGATGGACCAAATTATAAAATCAAATAAGCTGTTATTTGATTTTATAATTTATATAACTTAGTCCATCTATGAATTCTGACGGTGCTAGTTGGATATTTCCTCTTTTTGAGGATCTTCCTCTTGCTGAAACAATATGTAAACTCATTCTGGACTCACAGTAATAAATTTCATATATATATATATATATATATATATATATATATATATATATATATATATATATAAGTGCATTCGGGTTCTTTATTTTTATAAGAACATGATTGGCTGGTTAAACCATAAATATCGATTGGTGGCGCCGCCTAGGGGAAATGTCGAAAAGTTCACCACAAGCCTCATGTTAAGCAATATACCAGCTTTGATTATGAATTTTTGTTCGGTAATGTACTTTACTAGATTATTGTTCGAAACTGTAGCAAAGAACACTCGGCTATTTCAAACGAATATATCCGTCATGCGGGACATGTAAAAAAATAACACAGCAAACAAAAAATGATTTGATAAAAAAACGAAGAAAGAAAAAATAAAAGGAAGAAAGGAAAAAGAAAAGAAAAAGAAAGAAGGAAAGAAAATGAGAAAGAGACAAAAAATAAAAGAAAAGAAAGAGGAACCAAGAAAAAAAAACAAAAATAAAAACTAAAAGAAAAGAAAAAGAAGACAAATTCAAAGAAAAAGGAAAAAACGGAAAACAAAGTAAATTGAAAAAAAAAACAGAAAAAAGTAAAAAATTAAGAAAGGAAGAAAAAGAAAAAGAAAAAGAAGATAATAAAGAGCAAAGAAAGCAAAAGAAAATAAAGAAAACGAGAAGAAAGGAAGAAAAAAGAAGAAGCGAAGAAAAAAAATAAAAGAAAATGAAAAAAAGAAGAAAAAAAACAAACAAACATAAAAGGATGAAAATTACTACCAGGACAATAGCAAAAACTCACCATGAAGCAAGCGAACAACAGAAGATGTATTTTGAAAGAAACAGCTTTCCTTATAAGTTTGTATATAATGATGTGTATCAGTTCTTTTCAATTGTGAAGTAATCCATTTCGGATAAAGATAATGTCATTTGTCAAGAGAGAAAATACGCCTTTCTAGGGATTTCCTCCTCTTAGTTTTTTTTTTTTTTTCTTGTATAGAATCGTGTTTATAGTTTTTTGGGGGGTGTATTTCCTTGCATTTCTTAGTTTCTTCACTCACACGATCATGTTTTGGGGGTGTATTTTATAGCATCTTACAGATAATATCGGGTCATCAGGAGATAGTATGTACTATTTCGGGGCCTTCCTCTCTACGGCTTGTTCGCGTATCAGTTCCACTCACTGATGTGAGACCCAATTATCTGAATTGCATATGAGTAAACTGCTAAAAAAAAAATGACCTTTGATAATTAAGTGGTTCTTGTTACAAGCAAAAAAAATGTTAAATAACACACCAAAAAAGAAGTACATTTTCACCTTTTGTCAATTTAGCAAAGTGTCTTACGTGTAACTTTACAGTGCATCAATTTTTTAATTCGAGCAGATTATCCGGACAGCTGTAGCTCATCAAGTAAACAGCTCGTGTCCTGTCGCATAGATAACCTGTAGCAGTAGTAGGCATCCTATCAATGTTGCTCTTTTCTTTTTACTATTTTTATTTTATTTATTTATTTATTATTTTTTTTTGTAGCCGTCGTCTTCTTTTTTGTAAAAGTTATTCATAATAACAGCACTAGGTGTATCAGAATTTTTATAGAAATTTTTGACACCCTTAACACGAAACTGCGAATAAAATATAAAAAAACTCGTAATTTCTCCTTTAAAAGTGGGTTGTTTATTTTCTTTATGGATTATACTTCCAAAATAAACTATTAAAGTTGTATAAAAAGTAATAGAAATATTATTTTTTTTTATTATTTTTTAAAAAACAGTAATGAAATTAATTGAATTTTACGAGTTCAGTATTTTTCAATTTTTAAACTTTAAAAATCTATCAAAATTTTTCTATTGATTCTATTTTTACGATATTTTCAGGGTCAATGTGAAATTTTATGCTCTTTCCAATAAACCGAATATAATATTTTAGACAAACGTTTTTTTTTTAATTCACGCCCCCCCCCCCATTTTCAAGTGTCTATTAAAAAGTAAATAATTAATTTACTCACCAAAGTTTTATATATCACAAATTGAAGATAAAAGATCAATAAATAATATATTCAAATTTAAAACAAAAAAAAAGTAGTGTTTTTTTAAGAATTTACCTGTAAAGTCCGAAGTTTAAAACCCTTTTTTTAAAAAACCACCTAGTTTGTTTTTTGTTGTTTTTTTTTTCTTTTTTTTTTTAAATGAAACCTTGGTCCTTGTTCCTTTAATTGAAAAAAAAAAGTAGGGTTTGAATGACATTTTTCGAGTAGTTATAAGCTTGGAAAGACAGGGGGTGGAATTATTCAATATTTTTCACAAAGTTTCTGACACACCTACAACAGCATGCAATCATTTGGGTTAACAATTCGTTCGGATTTCCTTTTTTCTTTCTTTTTCACTACACATACATAACAATCGTCCCTTAATCCATTCCTCATTAAGGAAAGAAATGCCTTCTTTTTTATAACATCGGTTATTCGTAACAACAGCACACAGTCATTTAGGATTTTCCTTTGCCTTTAGATGAGGGTGGGAGTATTTTTCTTATACAGTATCATCATCATTGGTGCAATATTTTGGGATTATAATGGGGTAGTTATTTAAATTGCTGCCCACATCAGCAATATTTGGCACAAGGCCGGGAAAGGGAGGATCTAAAGCAGGCTCCCCTAAAGGAGGGGAACTCCTGCAATTGCAAAAATTGCCTGAGTAAACCCCGTCGGCATTCCCCGGTCAGGGACGCCTCAGGCGACAAGCAATAAACTTGCCCCACCAGAAAGCCCAGTGGCAAGGCCTGGGAGGGTGGACCTCCTGAGTATTAACCAGGCGATGTACCTCAGTCTGACAGGTACTGGGCCAGTTCCCGGTCCCTTACCTGTCGGGCTGAGTGTCAAGAATGGATCCTTGACACGTACTATTACCCTGTCTCCCTGCAGCTAAAGCCGCTAGGAGATATATCTCATCATAAAGATTATAATGGGGTATGATCCCGCACAGTCGGGAGATTCTATTTATAAACGATGCTGCTAGGAACTGATGAATCAAATTAATTCATGTTTTCCTACCAACCAATCAGAAACCAGAATTGCTCCATAAAAATTAAGCCTTTTCTGTAGCATTTTCGCATATGTTTTCTTCGTGTCAACACGGGAAAAATCTTTTGCTCTGTGGATTCCAACTTAAGAAACTGTTCTGTCTACTGCAAACCAGTCACCTCCCACGACTTGTGTAGAACAATGAACCATCGGAAACTGTTCTGGCTACTGAGAACCACTCGCCTTCAGGACTTTTGTAGAACATCTAACCATCGGAAACTTTTCTGAAACTAAACATGGCTTACAACTCTAGAACCATCATATCTTTGTAATCCAAAAGATTCTATTGTTGGCATTAGTTTCTCGGATAATTTTCTAGTCAGAATTCTTCCTAAAAGAGAGGAACCACAAGAAAGTTGCCAAATCCTAAGTGAAAATAATTTTTGTGAATTGAACTGGATTTGAACTTGAAACACTCAGGTTGCCAGTCCGTGTCGTTAATCACTACACCACTGTCACTTCCTCTTTACACAGAATGGAGCGATAAAATTCTTGCCCTAGAAAAAACGACATGATTCCATTTCCGTTTGATGAAAACTGATTTTCTTTATTTTGTTGCAGACCATCTTCGAGTTGGCCAGTTGTGTACAAATCTCAAGAGCGATAGGAGCCTTCTATCATGTCTGAAAGTAACACAATGTTCAATGAGCAAGATCGGAGATGCGCTGCTATGCAACTCATGCTTTCTACTGATTCAAGTTATAACAACAGGACCATTGCCAGCACCCTCAAAATTCATCGCTGGATTGTCACGAATAACAGGGAAGTGTACCTGGATGTGCTGAAGAGTGTGGTTATCCACTGGTGCAATCAGGTAGCCACTGGCAGACCCTGGGTGATGTGGCAGCAGGACTCGGCACCGGCCCACATGTCCAAAGAGACCCAAGCTTGGCTTCAGAAGAAGTGCTACAATTTCATACCTTTCTCTTATTGTCGCCCTCTTCTCCCCCGATCTGAACCTGCTGGACTACTTTGTTTGGTCATATGTTGAGAACATCACCAACATGACCTCCTACAATGCGAAAGCCAACCTGATCATCGCCATCTGCCAAGTATTCACTGAGTACTCGCCGAGCTCCTGCTAGCACTTGTGGATAAGGCATGCTCCCAGTTCTGGACCTGTATCAAGATGGTGATTGAGGCTGAAGGCGGCTACATTGAATAAATGTCAGCTCTACTACATAATCAAGTTACCTGAATTGATTTTTTCAATAAAAGTTTTAAAATAAAACTGTACTGTTGTTTTTTTAGGGCAACAAATTTATCATTTCGCCCTGTACAGTATGTACGTATATTTCGGGGATTTTTCTGTGAGCCATTCCACATCAGAGAAAGGAGCAATCTCCCCAACACAACCACTTTACTTTATGATTTAAAAACAAAACTAAAGTCGACCCAGAACACAGAAATTCTTCCAACTGGCATGATGAAATGTATAATTCGCCATTTTTTTTTTTTTTTTACCTTCTGGTTGCCTATTATCAAACCGGGTCTCCTTGCTTGGATGAGTTTGTCTGTTTGTACAAGTAATTTTTTTATTGAAATTATCAATTTAGTCATACCACCAAAATCCGTTTTATAGGTTCTACACTTGTTCTATGGTTGCATAGCAATAGCTTATCCCCCCCGTCTTGTTCTTCATTGCATAAGAATTTCGAGTTATCTGCCCTTAACTCTTTTACTGTTATTAATCTTTCGTAGTATCCTTAATGTTAATGAAACGAACAGCACATTCAAATTTTATTAAATTTATCATAAAATCCGATTTATAAATTTGATGTATTGATCTGATTGGAAATTTCGATTTTGATTATTTGATTATTAGTATCTGCTAATTTCTAAGTTAAAAAACAATCCAATAATAAAATAAAACAGGAAGATTATCTCTATATATAAATGTAGAAGTGTGTGTGTGTGTGTGTGTGTGTGTGTGTGTGTGTGTGTGTGTGTGTGTGTGTGTGTGTGTGTGTGTGTGTGTGCTTTCTGGTATTTTTCTTTCTTTCCTTCTTTATTTTTTATTGTAATTTTTTTCGTTTATTTTATTTTTGTTATTTGTCTTCGCTTATATATTTTCTATATTTTATATTTTTATTTTTTTTCTTATTTATGTATTTTATTGTTTCCTTATTCCTTTTTTTTTTGGTTCATGATTATTTCCTTTTTTTGGTTCATGATTATTTCCTTTTTTTGGGGTTCATGATTATTTCCTTTTTTTTGGTTCATAATTATTTCCTTTTTTTGGTTCATGATTATTTCCTTTTTTTGGTTCATGATTATTTCCTTTTTTTTGGTTCATGATTATTTCCTTTTTTTGATTCATGATTATTTCCTTTTTTTGGTTCATGATTATTTCCTTTTTTTGGTTCATTATTATTTCCTTTTTTTTTGGTTCATGATTATTTCCTTTTTTTTGGTTCATGATTATTTCCTTTTTTTTGGTTCATGATTATTTCCTTTTTTTTGGTTCATGATTATTTCCTTTTTTTTTGGTCATGATTATTATTTCCTTTTTTTGGTTCATGATTATTTCCTTTTTTTTTGGTTCATGATTATTTCCTTTTTTTTTGTTCGTGATTATTTCCTTTTTTTTTTGGTTCATGATTATTTCAATTTTTTTGGTTCATGATTATTTCCTTTTTTTTGGTTCATAATTATTTCCTTTTTTTGGTTCATGATTATTTCCTTTTTTTTGGTTCATGATTATTTCCTTTTTTTTGGTTCATGATTATTTCCTTTTTTTTTGGTTCATGATTATTTTCTTTTTTTTGGTTCATAATTATTTCCTTTTTTTGGTTCATGATTATTTCCTTGTTTTTTGTTCATGATTATTTCCTTTTTTTTTTTTTTGGTTCATGATTATTTCCTTTTTTTTTGTTCATGATTATTTCCTTTTTGTTTTTTTTTGGTTCATGATTATTTCCTTGTTTTTTGTTCATGATTATTTCCTTTTTTGGTTCATGATTATTTCCTTTTTGTTTTTTTTTTGGTTCATGATTATTTCCTTTTTTTGGTTCATGATTATTTCCTTTTTGTTTTTTTGGTTCATGATTATTTCCTTTTTTTTGGTTCATGATTATTTCCTTTTTTTTGGTTCATGATTATTTCCTTTTTGTTTTTTTGGTTCATGATTATTTCCTTTTTTTTGGTTCATGATTATTTCCTTTTTTTTGGTTCATGATTATTTCCTTTTTGGCTTTTTTTGGTTCATGATTATTTCCTTTTTTTTGTATCATGATTATTTCCTTTTTTTGGTTCATGATTATTTCCTTTTTTTTTTTTGGTTCATGATTATTTCCTTTTTTTTTGGTTCATGATTATTTCCTTTTTTGGTTCATGATTATTTCCTTTTTGTTTTTTTTGGTTCATGATTATTTCCATTTTGTTTTTTTTTTTTGTTCATGATTATTTCCTTTTTTTGGTTCATGATTATTTCCTTTTTTTGTATCATGATTATTTCCTTTTTTTTGTTCATGATTATTTCCTTTTTTTTTGGTTCATGATTATTTCCTTTTTTGGTTCATGATTATTTCCTTTTTGTTTTTTTTTGGTTCATGATTATTTCCTTTTTGTTTTTTTTGGTTCATGATTATTTCCTTTTTTTTTGGTTCATGATTATTTCCTTTTTTTGGTTCATGATTATTTCCTTTTTTTTTTTGGTTCATGATTATTTCCTTTTTTGGTTCATGATTATTTCCTTTTTGTTTTTTTTTGGTTCATGATTATTTCCTTTTTGTTTTTTTTTTGGTTCATGATTATTTCCTTTTTGTTTTTTTGGTTCATGATTATTTCCTTTTTGTTTTTTTTGGTTCATAATTATTTCCTTTTTTTTGTATCATGATTATTTCCTTTTTTGATTCATGATTATTTCCTTTTTTTTTGTATCATGATTATTTCCTTTTTTTTGTATCATGATTATTTCCTTTTTTTTGGTTCATGATTATTTCCTTTTTTTTGTATCATGATTATTTCCTTTTTTTGGTTCATGATTATTTCCTTTTTTTTTTTGGTTCATGATTATTTCCTTTTTTGGTTCATGATTATTTCCTTTTTGTTTTTTTTGGTTCATGATTATTTCCTTTTTTTGGTTCATGATTATTTCCTTTTTATTTTTTTGGTTCATGATTATTTCCTTTTTTTGGTTCATGATTATTTCCTTTTTGTTTTTTTTGGTTCATGATTATTTCCTTTTTTTTTGTATCATGATTATTTCCTTTTTTTGGTTCATGATTATTTCCTTTTTTTTTTTTGGTTCATGATTATTTCCTTTTTTGGTTCATGATTATTTCCTTTTTGTTTTTTTTGGTTCATGATTATTTCCTTTTTGTTTTTTTTTTGGTTCATGATTATTTCCTTTTTGTTTTTTTTGGTTCATGATTATTTCCTTTTTGTTTTTTTTTGGTTCATAATTATTTCCTTTTTTTTTGTATCATGATTATTTCCTTTTTTGATTCATGATTATTTCCTTTTTTTTGTATCATGATTATTTCCTTTTTTTTGTATCATGATTATTTCCTTTTTTTTGGTTCATGATTATTTCATGAACCAAAAAAAAGGAAATAATCATGATACAAAAAAAATTCATGATTATTTCCTTTTTTTGGTTCATGATTATTTCCTTTTTTTTTTATTTGGTTTTTTTGATTATTTCCTTTTTTTTGTATCATGATTATTTCCTTTTTTTGGTTCATGATTATTTCCTTTTTTTTTTGGTTCATGATTATTTCCTTTTTTGGTTCATGATTATTTCCTTTTTTTTGTATCATGATTATTTCCTTTTTTTGTATCATGATTATTTCCTTTTTTTTTGGTTCATGATTATTTCCTTTTTGTTTTTTTTTGGTTCATGATTATTTCCTTTTTGTTTTTTTTTTGGTTCATGATTATTTCCTTTTTTTTTGGTTCATGATTATTTCCTTTTTGTTTTTTTTTTGGTTCATGATTATTTCCTTTTTGTTTTTTTTTGGTTCATGATTATTTCCTTTTTGTTTTTTTTGGTTCATGATTATTTCCTTTTTTTTTGTATCATGATTATTTCCTTTTTTTGGTTCATGATTATTTCCTTTCTTTGGTTCATGATTATTTCCTTTTTTTTTGGTTCATGATTATTTCCTTTTTTTTTTTTTTTGGTTCATGATTATTTCCTTTTTGTTTTTTTTGGTTCATAATTATTTCCTTTTTTTGTATCATGATTATTTCCTTTTTTTGGTTCATGATTATTTCCTTTTTTTTTTTTGGTTCATGATTATTTCCTTTTTGTTTTTTTTTGGTTCATGATTATTTCCTTTTTGTTTTTTTTGGTTCATAATTATTTCCTTTTTTTTGTATCATGATTATTTCCTTTTTTTGGTTCATGATTATTTCCTTTTTGTTTTTTTTTTTGGTTCATGATTATTTCCTTTTTGTTTTTTTTTTGGTTCATGATTATTTCCTTTTTGTTTTTTTTGGTTCATAATTATTTCCTTTTTTTTGTATCATGATTATTTCCTTTTTTTGGTTCATGATTATTTCCTTTTTTTTTGGTTCATGATTATTTCCTTTTTTGGTTCATGATTATTTCCTTTTTGTTTTTTTTGGTTCATGATTATTTCCTTTTTGTTTTTTTTGGTTCATGATTATTTCCTTTTTGTTTTTTTTTGGTTCATGATTATTTCCTTTTTTTGTATCATGATTATTTCCTTTTTTTGGTTCATGATTATTTCCTTTTTTTTTTTGGTTCATGATTATTTCCTTTTTTGGTTCATGATTATTTCCTTTTTGTTTTTTTTTGGTTCATGATTTTTTTCTTTTTTGTTTTTTTTGGTTCATGATTATTTCCTTTTTTTTTGTATCATGATTATTTCCTTTTTTTGGTTCATGATTATTTCCTTTTTTTTTTGGTTCATGATTATTTCCTTTTTTTGGTTCATGATTATTTCCTTTTTTTTTTGGTTCATGATTATTTCCTTTTTTTGTATCATGATTATTTCCTTTTTTTGGTTCATGATTATTTCCTTTTTTTTTTGGTTCATGATTATTTCCTTTTTGTTTTTTTTTTGGTTCATGATTATTTCCTTTTTGTTTTTTTTGGTTCATGATTATTTCCTTTTTTTTTGGTTCATGATTATTTCCTTGTTTTGGTTCATGATTATTTCCTTTTTTTTTGGTTCATGATTATTTCCTTTTTTTTGTATCATGATTATTTCCTTTTTTTGGTTCATGATTATTTCCTTTTTTTTTTGGTTCATGATTATTTCCTTTTTGTTTTTTTTGGTTCATGATTATTTCCTTTTTGTTTTTTTTGGTTCATGATTATTTCCTTTTTCCTTTTTTTGGTTCATGATTATTTCCTTTTTGTTTTTTTTGGTTCATGATTATTTCCTTTTTTTGGTTCATGATTATTTCCTTTTTTTTTGGTTCATGATTATTTCCTTTTTTTTTTGTATCATGATTATTTCCTTTTTTTGGTTCATGATTATTTCCTTTTTTTTTTTTGGCTCATGATTATTTCCTTTTTTTTTTTTTTGGTTCATGATTATTTCCTTTTTGTTTTTTTTTTTGGTTCATGATTATTTCCTTTTTGTTTTTTTTGGTTCATAATTATTTCCTTTTTTTTGGTTCATGATTATTTCCTTTTTTTTTTGGTTCATTATTATTCCCTTTTATTTTTATTCTCTTTTCATTTCTCCCTCCTTTCTATCATTTCCCCATATAGTGTTTTTAATGTCGGTGTTCTTTTTTACTCTCATTTTTCTGCTCTTCTGATGAAAAGTATTTAGCTTCCAGATGTAGGGGGCTACTATCGGAGACATAAGATGCAGGGATACTATTTAGGGAGTTGAGCAGCGAGATGTCCATTCACACTACAATTGAACTTCTGCATGTCAGTACAGTTGGGAAAGCAGGAACTCGGAAGGGAGATCCAAGTCTAGCAGTTCTGGTGAAGAAACTATTGGAAGAAAGCTTTCTTACATCTAGAGATCTGTAGGGGTGGGATTTTTCTGCTTGTTGGGTTTGATGGACGTATTTACGATGAGGTGGGTGCAAGGGCTTGTAGTTCGTTGGATCATCCACCATTAAAATACTTGTAAAACTGACAGATGGATGCAACATTATGTCGATGGGATATAGGTTGAAGCTTAGATGACAATTCAGGACATATCAGGTTGGTGACTCTCTTTTGAACCCTATCCAGGAGTGAGAGACTAGTAGCAGATGCCCCGACCAAATGTGACAGCAGTACTGCATACATGGGCGAATGGTGGCCTTGTAGAGGTACAGGATATTTTCAGCCGTAGGTAACTTTCTAGCATGGTAGAGAGAGCCTACCTTCTTCGCAGCAGCATTGGCAATGCTCTCAATGTATCTGTTCCAGCTCATGTTGCCTGGGAACGTTCGGCCGAAGAGTTTGAAAGGTAATGTCTTAGTCATAGTTATTGGTGGTTGAGAAAGTTTCTTGTAATTATTGAAGGAAACAAGCTTAGTCTTGGCAGCATTGAATGTGACCATTCATAAGCACCATGAGAATCAACACATTTTTGCCAACGCAAACTAGTCTATTTATGCCAGTAATATAAAAAATCTTGTGTTCTGGTGGGGATGAAGTCGCTAAAGGCGTTTTTGATATCGTTTAGGTTTTTTAAGCATTTCTCATGCAGAAATTGTCGAGATGCTTGAAAAAGTGGTTGTCAGTAGGTGAGATGTCTGGAGAGTATGGCGGATGAGGCAAAGTTTCATAGCCCAATTTATTCAACTATTGCTGGGTCGGTGTCGGACATTGTCACAGAGGAGGATTGGCCTTTTCTGTTGACTCATACTGGGTGTTGTTGTTGAAGTTTCTGATGCATTTCATCAATTTTTTAACAGTACTTCACCGCCATAATAGTTTCGCCTGCATTAAAAAAAACTGTAATGGATGAAACCGGTCGCAAACCGCCAAACAGTCAGCATGACCTTCTTTTGATGAAACTCTGGCTTCGGAAAGTGTCGTTGATTTTTGCTGGCGCCTAACCACTGAGCTGAGCCTCACCAGTTGTTATAAAAAACCTATATTCCATTGCAAGTCTCAAACCGATCGAGAAACGGGTCATAAAAGAAGAAAAGATGATACTTCATAACGGCATTTCTTCTGTTTGTCGTTCAAATCATGAAGCATCCATTTATCAAGTTTGTTTTTTTTCCAATCTCTCTCAAGTGGTTGGAAATCATTGCATACGTTACGTCCACTTCAGAAGCAAATTCTCAAACAGTTGTGCATGGATTGACTTTGACTAAGGCTCTTAATTGATCGTTGTCAGCATCAGTTGGCTGACTACTATGTTCATTATCTTCAAGACTCTCGTCGCCGCCATGGAATTTCTTAAACCATCATTGTGCTGTGCTTTCAGTAGTTACTCCTGGGCCAAACGCTCCATTGATATCGCGAGCTGTTTCAGCAGCTTTTCAGCCTAGCTTGAATTGAAACAAATAAGAAAATTGTGCAAATTTACTTTATTTCCATCTTGTATTCAATGTCCTGAAAAGAAGACACAATTGTTTTAAAACGATTGTAGTTCAAACGATTAGATGGAGCGAAAAAGGTATTATAATGTACATGTTTTGAAATCAAAATAAAAAATTAGATAGAGTGAAAAACGCTCTTTAAAATGATATATAAATTAGGAAATTTTAAAAAAAAACAAAAAAACTTGCCAATCACTTGATTCACCTTGTTTCCTTTGCTTAAGTGAAAAACTGCTTATCACAAAATTTAAAGATAAGAATAAACTCATCAATAAATTACAATTTCATTACAAATCACACCTCCTTTCTCACTTGCTTACTATCAAATCCTTATTGAACACGTTTCTAACACTATATTAATAACCTTCAGTTAATACACCTATTCATCTGAATCTCCACAAAATTATAATCTATATGTATAAAAGGCAAAATGTGTGTGTATGTATGTATGTATGTTCACTTTTTGTGTATGTCTGCAGAAGGCTTTTTTTCCGAGGCCTTCTCGGGGGGAGGGTCGCTCCTTCTTAAAACTTTTTATATCACGTCTAAATGATAATATCTACGACTTAACAACGGGGGTCGTGTGTGTATTTAATTTGCCCGACTTTAACCAGCTCGCCGCATCTTCGAAAAGTGAATGATCTGGCTTGCAACGCAAAACTAGGTCAAATATCACGCCACTTCCTCGCACATGTTTATAAACCTTAACTGAAAACACTTATCAATTCCTCTCCTTTGTGGCCGAGATGGTTAGGTGTCTGGCTTTTTCCCCCCTTTCGTTTCCACCTTCACGTCAAGGCTTCGGAGTTCAATCCTACCTTCCGACCAAAACTTTTTATTTCTTTTACACCTCCAAACACCTGGCCAACGTTTTTTTTTAAAACCTCCAAACACCCGGGCAACGCCGGGTATCCCCCACTAGTCTATATATATAAAAGGCGAAATGTGTGTGTGTGTGTTTGTATATCTCGCAAAAACTTTCGACACAGGCGACAGATCCTGACGAGATCAGTATCATTTTGAAGTTGGACATCTTGGACGACAAATATCGAAAAATTGGCCAAAACAATTAATTCCTTCACCCTAAACTGGACAGTTTTGTACAAGGAGGGGTCGCTTTTTTTTTCGCCGACATTTTTGCAAATCATCGTCACCGTTGGATTGATTTCACTTAATATCAACTTCCGGTGGAGTGATGGAGACATCGACTACAAGGTCAAGTCTTTTTATTCCCTCCTTCATGTTACGGGTTCAGGTCTGCCTGTCTACTACCACCTTTTTTTTTTTTGTACCTCTGCCTACTATTGTTTTGATTCCTCTCGCCCCGCTACTATCATTTTTACCCCACCCCCAGGGTCCTTTACTATACCACCTACACACACCCGGGCACCCCCGCTACTGTTGTTTTTACCAACCTCTGTCCGAGAGTCGTTACTACATGACCTAAATACCAGAGCAATGCCGGACACCCTTGTTAGTATTTACTAAATCCAAAAATACACCATCTTTGTCACCATATCACACCCATTATTACAAACAATTTCTCTACATACTTTGAATATTAGAATATTCACCCCAACATTAGTATTAATAGTTTTATATTAGTATTAATAGTATTATATTAGTATTAATAGTATTATATTATTAAAATCAATAATTGTTTTTCCGCTGTAGTAAAACGCTTTAACAAAAATTTCTAAATTGCTAACCCTAACCTCAAACTTTTTTTAAATCCCGCAACCACTAAGTAAATTTTAAATTCAAACAGAAAAGAATATGCACCGTTATAGAACATAAATTTGAGACTGACTTATCAATATATTGTCCCAACACTAATATATATATATATATATATATATATACATATATATATATATATATATATATATATGTATATATATATATATATATATATATATATGTATACGAAGGGCGTGCAATAAGTATTGCCCCTGACCCACTTCCAGTTGTCTGATCTAGCTGAAATTTTGCATATACAATCATTTATATCTCTACGAGTTATGTGGCAAATTACCGTTCTGAACTAATTGTGGTTTCTGTTTTACAGTTTGAACTGAGTCAGGTGTGAAATGGAGCCTGTTGAATGTCGAGCAGTGATCCAGTTTTTGTATTTGAAAGGACGCACACCACAGCAGACTTTTGATGAAATGAAAGAAACTTTTGGTGATAATGCCCCATCATATCACCTTGTAAAACGCTGGCATCGTGAATTCAAACATCATGGCCGGAAGTCTGTGGAAACAGTTCCCAGACCTGGTCGCCCCCCCCCCCTTTTGCCATTGATGAGGCATCTGTCCGTAAAGTTGAGGCTGCCATTTTGGAAGATCGGCCCATTACTATTCGCCAAATAGCCCAAGATGTCAAGATTAGTACAGGGTCTGTGGAAACTATCATTCATGACCATTGCATATGTATAAGGTGTCTGTCAGATGGATTCCCAGAAATGAGAACGCGTCGAATGTTCGAGGATGAATTTGGAGATGTGCCAAGAAGATGAGTCAAAGTTTTCAAAAGACTGATTACACAGGATGAAACCTGGATCCATCACTATGATCCAGAGACCAAAGCCCAGTCGATGCAGTAGAAGCATTGGACTTACCACCTCCAAAAAAGGCAAGGGTGCAGCCCTTCACTGGCAAGGTCATGCTCACAGTCTTCTGGGACCAGGACGGAGTAGTGATGACAGATTTCCTGGCAAAGGATATCACAATTACAGGAGCCTATTATGCTTCACTTTTGAGGAAATTAAGGGAAGCTATCAAAATCAAGAGGCGGGGCAAGATCAGCAAATGTACCCTCCTCCTGCAGGACAATGCTCCGGTCCACAACTCGCATGTTGCCAGATCAGAAGCACGGGCATGTGGTTATGAAATCCTCCTCCATCCTCCCTACTTTCCTGACCTTGCACCCTCTGACTTTCACCTCTTCCCAGCCATGAAGTTGTTTTTGAAAGGAAAGCATTTCCCAGATGATGCAGCCTTGATTTCCTGAAGTCACGTCGTGGTTGGAGGACCAACATGGGGTGTTCTACAAAAACGGTCTCCAGAGCTGCATCAAACGATGGGAGAAATGCATAACTCTAGGTGGTTCCTATGTAGAGAAAGTGTGACAAGTTTCGTTGCTCTACTGCTATGGGAAGTAGGTCAGGGGCATTACTTATTGCACGCCCCTCGTGTATATATATATATATATATATATATATATATATATATATATAGTCCTGGTCAAAATCATAAGACCACTTAAGAACGTAAGCGTTTATGCATATTATCAAATTTTTAATCAAAAATTGAAACCATTGCCAAAAGGGAAAATATGATGGAAAAAAATGAAATCTGCTTCATTCGAAACCTTAACCCTGATCTAATAATTATTTTTTTAAAAAAACGAACATTTTCACCTGGTCAAAATGATAAGACCACTGATAATTTATCTGACAAAAGGCAATTCTAAATTACTAAAAAGGGTCTCAATATTTAGTATAGCCTCCATTATTACGAATTACTTCAAAAATTCTAATCAGCATGTTTGCGACTAAGTTTTTTATCAGTTGCGAAGGAATTTTATCCCATGTACTGAAAACTGAATCAGAAAGTTCCTTTATCGAATCATACTGGGTTCCATCCTTGAACACTTCTTTTGCCATCCATCCCCAAAGATTTTCAATGGGATTGAGTTCCAGAGAATATGCTGGATGATCTAACAATTCTATATTATTTGAAGAAAACTATTTTCGTGCTTGTCGAGAAGTGCGTATCGCAGCGTTGTCTTACTGGAAAATCAAATTTCTTCCACACAGACGTGGACCTTCAGTCCTGATAGAAGCATTTTCAAGCATTGAAATGTACTTCAATGATGTTTGCCGGCCTTTCACTACTTGCAACTTTAGGGTCCCAGCTGACAAGAAAGCACTCCAGATGATTAAAGACCCTCCTCCACTATGCTGAGTTGAAAAAGTCTCTTTGGGCAAATTTTTATCATGCCAATAGTGTTGAAATCTATCTGGACCATCTAGATTAAACTTTTTCTCATCGGAGAAAATTACATTTTCCCACTTCTCTTCATCCCATCTGGTATTTGGTGGCATATTCAAGTCGGTTAGTTTTGTGCTGTTCAAGAAGATGTGGTTTCTGCAGTCGCTTTAAATGATTGAAACCCTTAATTTTCAGATGCCTTCTGATGGCTTTAGGACTACATTCTGCTGCTGTTTGGCTTTTCAATCGACTTGAGCTCATACTGGAGTTTTTTTTTTAAACTTCTTCTGATATGGCGATCCAGTGATGGGGTTATTTTTTTTGGTCAACCTGGACACTTTTGTGCCCATATTGATCTGGATTTCTTAAAAAATTTGTGATGACCGTTTTGCTACGATTCACTTCATTTGCAATGAATCCATGGGAGAGTCCACCACTATTAAGCTCAAAGATCCTTCCTCTCTCAAACTCTGATAATGGTTTCCCTTTTGCCATTTATAATTTAGTAAGATGTTTTTTTATCCACTAACAAGTTGCTTTTAGTAACATAGAAAGCTTTTTGTATTCATTTTTTCAAAACTAGCCGATTTTATTAAAGTGGTCTTATCATTTTGACCAGGTGAAAATCTTTGTTTTTTTAAAAAAATAATTATTAGATCAGGGTTAAGGTTTCGAATGAAGCAGATTTCATTTTTTTTCATCATATTTTCCCTTTTGGCAATGGTTTCAACCATTTGTTTGATTAAAAATTCAATAATATGCGTAAACGCTTACTTTCTTAAGTAGTCTTATGATTTTGACCAGGACTGTATATATATGCATATATATATATATATATATATATATATATATATATATATATATATATATATATATATAACCAGAGAGAGAGAGAGAGGGGGGATAGACAGACACAGAGAGATAGAGTGAGAGGGGGGATAGACAGAGAGAGAGAGAGTGAGAGGGGGGATAGACAGACAGAGAGAGAGAGTGAGAGGGGGGATAGACAGACAGAGAGAGAGAGGGAGATAGACAGAGAGGGAGAGAGGGAGGGGGAGATAGACAGATAGAGACACAGAGAGAGGGGGGAGATAGACAGACAGAGAGAGAGAGAGAGAGAGAGGGAGGATAGTTAGACAAACAGAGAGAGATTTTTATAGAATGAATATTTATATCACGTTTATATTGTCTCTGTTTATACCTGATCAAATCAATTTCGTATTATTTTGATTAATCGAACAATTATTCTCATCTTGGGTGTTATTAGCACAACGTTTCGGTTACTGCACCCTGCGACCTTCTTCGGGTGTTTCCGCAACGTTGTGCCGATAACACCCAAGATGCGAATAATTGTCCGATCAATCAAAATAATACAAACATTCACATCTCATCTCGAAAATTCAGAATTGCATTAAATCAATTTCGCTTTTGAAATGCAAATATGTTTTGAAATGATTGAAAACTTAATCTCTCAATATTGATGTCCTCAAGCTTATCCACGGGCTAAGCTGGCTCCATTTCAAGAATTAGATTCGCTTAATTACACCGATTCGGCTTGGAGTGAAATAATTAAGCTCTCTGTACTAAATCTAAACATTCTTTCAGAATTCCATCATTTAGAAACTAGCAGTGAAAACTTGTCCCTAGGTGTTGGGAGACTGCAGATTCCCCCACCTCATCTGTCCATTTACTTTCAAAAATATTTGAAAGACGTTTCACAAGAAATGCCTCCTATTTTTTAATCCACCTGAATGGATCAGATCGCAAATTGCATTATTATGATGACTGAACTCATGCATTCATGACCTGAAAGTTTCATCTCTCTGTCGAAGATATTGAAGGTGTGAAACACTAGGAAAGCAAACCCTGTCATGGATGTGCGTCGGAAGCAGAGGTGCGTCATTGAATTTTTGGCAAAAAATGCATTGAGAATGGGGAGTGAAAAAAAATTTAAAAATAAAATTCTGGACCACAAACGGTCACTCGTTATAATAGTACCACTTCCGTCTTCATAGCTCTTCAACTTTTTGAATTTAAAGAAAAAATGTAAGAGGTTTCTATTTTTGAAACGACCCTCATATGTATATAAAAAAAAAAGGTGGGTTGAATTGGCTTCCTCCAAAGGAGTAAGTATCTAGGGAATATCAAGTCCCTGGTTGTATGTGTATCTCAGTCTGATGAGATGACGACGCTAGGTTTTGGCAGTTTTTGAAGAGAGGTTTCGACGTCCTCTTACATACAGCGCCTGGTATTCCCAAATGATAATCTATCCAGTGCTGACCAGTATCAACGTTGCTTAACCGGTGATCTAATGAAAACCGATGTGGCAATGTTGTTGTGTCGTAATAATGTACAGGGTTACAATCCAACCACACAATGTCTCCGTATTTCTTTTGAATATACATTGTGTATATGTACATATGTACGGCACAATCACGTTGACACACCGGTTCTCGCCAGATCACCGAAGTTAAGCAACGTTGAGCCTGGCCAGTACCAGATAGGTGACAAAAGTTGAAGATGGCCCATACCCCTCCAGGGGCTCAAGGGCTATGGATAGATGGATGTATATGTACATGTAGGTCTCTGTATGTCTGTAAATGAAATTATATATATAACATTTATCTATGTGTGCGTCATTTATATGTATGTGTATATTTTGTAAAGGGGTTACCACATATCAAGGCTCGGAGGCTACTCGAGGACAAGGTGTGCATTGTAGTCATTGGGACAGTGGTGTAATAATTGTTTGTGGTGGAAATTTGATATAATTAGATTATTTACATGGTGTCTTTTCACTTTTTCTTTTTCTCTTTCTACTTCCTACTACTGGTTTCTTTTTGGTCCCCACGACAAAAGGAGGGTGTACCCCTAAATTCACGCTTGTCCGTTCGTCCGTTCATCCATCTGCACTTTTCTCAATAACTACCGCCTTCGAATTTTTAAAAATTTTGCACAAACGTTAAACAGGATATGAGTAAAAAAAGTAACAGAACGGACTTTCCGGAAAACTCCGGTTGCTCCCTAGGGGTGCCTTTCTGGGTGACTTAAATTGACACTTTTGTGTTTATTTAAAAAAAATGATGCCTTGGATTTTTATAAAACTTTCTGTAAAGTTGCAACTAACTGATTTCTATATAATTTTGTTTGTCTATACTTTGCGATAATCAGGGCCTCTTTTAGGTCTAATAAAAACACTCCATTTTTGGGACTCTTTCACCATATTTGCCCAAAATTTTCTGTGTATGTCGACTTAGCAGTTTTGCATGGTGCTGAACTCAAATTTAAATATGTTAAGGCCTTGAGGACTTTTGGGACTAAATAAGGGGGCAAATGATGAACTTAGTTATTTCTTTTTTTTGCATGGTGCAGAACTCAAATTTACATATGTTAAGGCATTAAACTGCACCGTTTGCTCATTTTCACCAGGATTTGACGTCCCCTGGGGACTTTTGGGAATGAATAGGGAGGAGGGAGCAAATGCTGAACTTAGTCATTTTTTATGCTCGTTCACGGGGGAACGCACATGCTTCACTTTTTTTTGTTTCTAACATGTTTACATTCTCCTGTCTTATTTAATATACAACTGAACGCCATGGTTTATTATTACAAAACGATCTTGCAAAGAATATCACTCATAGAACCATTAATAAAATTTAGAACCCTTTTATACAATCTAACAGACAAATACAAATAAAGTTCAATCAAA
Organism: Euprymna scolopes; assembly: GCF_053919585.1. Lineage (NCBI taxonomy): Eukaryota > Metazoa > Mollusca > Cephalopoda > Sepiida > Sepiolidae > Euprymna > Euprymna scolopes. The sequence goes on along the minus strand of NC_136498.1, from coordinate 122,799,876 downwards.
ATGACTTGTCCACCAAGTTTCACCTATGAATATCCAACAGTCTATGTTGTATTACAATTCAGTGTAGGGACATTTTGATGATCGTCTCATCAGTAGAAAACGAGATCCTGGATGGTTTTCACACTCACCAGTTCATACTTGTTACAATCATATTGGCTACGAATAGAATTCAGTTGGACTTGTCCACCAAGTTCCAATCATCAATGTCCAGTTACAGCAGAAAGCTTTTTCAGGGCAGGTGGTCAAGTGAAAAAAATAATGAAGTAACGGTGGAGCACACGCCTATAATACATTTCGCAGAAAAGGGCACTTTTAAAAAAGGAGTAAAAGGGGAAGTTGCTTGAGTATCCCTAGTGCCCCCACCCCCCACCCAACCTTTGCATGTCCCTGTCCAGTAGCCTTTACTTTATTACCATTTAGTGAATGTGGAAACATTTTCGTAATCTTCTAAGGAAAATTCTACTCTCACCATACCTGAACCATCATCATCATCATCATCATCATCATCATCGGTTGAGGAAAAAGTTCTTGTTGAATTTTAAATTTGGATCTCAAATGATGGACTTCCGAATAAGTTTCCATTATAATACTTTTACTTTATATATATCATTTCAAAGAGTGTTTTTCGTTCTATTTAATCATTTAATACAATTATGTCTTCTTTTCAGAACGTTGACTACAAAGTGGAAATAAGGCAAATTCACACATTTTTCGTACTTAAATTTAAGCTAGACCAAAAAGCTGCTGAAATAGCTCGCGATATTAATGAAGAGTTTGGACCAAGGACCATTACTGTAAGCTCAGCACAATGGTGGTTTAAGAAATTTTGTGGCGGCGACAAGAATCTTGAAGATGATGAGTGTAGTGGTCGTCCATCGGATGCTGACAACGATCAATTAAGAGCCTTAGTTGAAGCCAACCCATGCACAACTGTTCAAAAACTTGCTTCTGAATTAGACGTAACGTATACGACAATTTCCAACCACTTGAGAGAGATTGGAAAGACAAAAAAACTTGATAAATGGGTGCTTCACAAATTGAACGACAACCAAAAGAAATGCCGTTATGAAGTGTCATCTTCCCTTCTTTTATGCAATAAGTTTCTCGACCGGGTTGTGACTTCAGATGAAAAGTGGGTTCTTTACAACAACCGGCGACACTCAGCTCAGTGGTTAGACGCCAATGAAGCTCTACAAGACTTCCTAAAGCCAGAGTTACGTCAGAAGAATGTCATGCTGCCTTTTTAGTAGTCTGCAACCAGTCTCTTCCATTACAGTTTTTGAATGCAGGTGAAAGCATTACAGTGAAGAAGTACCGTCAACAAATGGATGAAATGCATCAGAACCTTTGACAACAACATCCAGCATTAGAAAATGCTCAGTTCTCCTTCACGACAACTGATTCTGATGGTACTTATTTTGATCAATGAATTTTTGGTTGAGTCGAGATATGTTCATCTGAATTTAAAAGTTATAAACTGCGAGAACTTTGTTGTCACCCTATTAATAATAATAATAATAATAATAATAATAATAATAATAATAATAATAATAATAATAATGATGATGATGATATCAGGCAACTTATAAAAGAAGAAAAAACAAAGCTCCCATTTTAAGGAACGAAAAGGGGAAGAAATTAAGAGCAGAAATACATTGCAACAGATACAATTACATTCATTTTATGCAGCTACTAAAACAGTAAATATGAAGTTCAAAGTAGAAAAAAAGACAGAGAGAGAAAATACCTGGATCGGGAATTGATGCTGCAAACTCAGATCAACAAACTTAAGAAAGAAGTCAAAGCAATAAACAAAACGAAAACGACTAGAAGATGATGGAACAGTAGAAATGTGAATAGCAGGGAGAGGCTTAACAAGAAACAGGAAGAATTAAAACAAAAAACAGAAGCAAAAGAAGGGAAGTTAAAATAATACAAATACAAAACTGAACAGTGCAAACAAAACAGAACTTTTGAAAGCAATGAAGGCCAGTTTTATCGAAATGTGAAAGGAGGAAGAACAAGAACAGAACAACAGGGTCCATGTAATGTACTTGCAATAACCCTTATCCCTGAGTGGCTTCCGGGCCTTGATAAGTGGTGATCACTGTGTAAAAAAAAAAAAAATAGAAACAAAACTCTACTGGATCCAGATATGAGAAGAGCAACAGGAGCATAATAGAAATGCCGAATGGCTGAAACACATGAAAGAAGTGTCGCAGCAAATCGAAAAAGGGGCAGAGAATTAAATCAGGAAGGACAACCTCAACACAACCCTATGAAAAATGGCAAACTGGAGAGCACGAGGTCACAACGGAATATATGCCTATTAGTTTAAAAGTTCACGACATTAAATGAAAGACAAATTCAGAACCTGAAAAGATGTTTACAAGAAGCACAAGTACCAGAATGGAGGACCACAGGTAAAACCACTTTGGTGCAAAAAGATACAGAAAAAAGAACCACCAACTCGTAGGAGATGTCCTTTTCTCCTCCTTGCAACCTCTATCTCACAGAAGAGATGTTGCGAGTTTGTCTCTGATGTATCGTTATTTTCATGGAAAGTGTTCGACTGAGCTTCAATCTATGGTCCCCCCTCTCAAAACTTTCACAAGAAACACTCGTCTAGCTGTAAACACTATCAATAATTTCCCCCACTCTTTATCTGTGCCTAAACCTAAACGTAGATTCCATGAACAAAGCTTCTTTCTTAGAACTGCACGTCTGTGGAATTGTCTTCCGTTTTCCTGCTTTCCGGCTGACTACAATATGGTTGCGTTCAAGTCTAAAGTAAATAAGTTCTTGATGAGCCGTTCCATATAAGTTATCAAATTTACCAAATTTTCATTACTAATGATTACTATATTGTCCAATTTCTACTGTACACTCTTTAACCCTTATCCTTGAGTGGCCTCTGGGCCTTGATAATGTGGAGATGCCTATGTAAAAAAAAAAAACAAAAAAAAACTACAGGTTTATTACATGTTTACGTACAATGTGGAAAATACTAACACCACAACTGAGAGAACAAATTTATCAATCCCTTCATAATCGCGGACTACTTCTCGAGTAATACAAAGAATGTGAAAAAGGAAAAAGAGGAACGCATCACCTGTTACACATAGACCAAAGAATCCTGAATGAGGTAAAAAGTAGAAAAAAGAACATAACCATGGCATGGATCGACTACAAGAAAGCATATGACAGAATCCCACAAACATGGATAATTGAATGCGTGAGAATGTACAAAATACCAAACAACATTATTAACTAAATAGAAAATGTAAAGACAAAATGGAGACTCGAACTGACAGCTGATGGACAATACATAACTGAGATCAAAATACAAAGAGGTATCTTTCAAGGTGATTCCATATCATCATTACTATTCATCATAGCCATGATGTTCCTTAACAACATACTAAGAAAATGCCAAACCGGATACAAGTTCACTAATACAGATGAGAGAATGAACTACCTAATGTATATGGATAAAGTTGTTTGTCAAAACTAAGAAGGAACTAGCGGCACTAATAAACACAACCAGAATCATCAGTCAGAATATCTGAATAGAATTTGGCATGGAAAAGTGTAAAGACTAATGGTCGCCGGAAAGGAGAAATCAATGATAAGCAGCTGTTGCAATAACGCAAGTCCATCTGGAATGGTTATTGACAGAGGTGAAGAGTATTGGAAATATGGGAAGACTTGTAGTCACTCAGACTCCAGGGAACACTACAGATTGTTCTCAAAGAAAAATCTTTGATGATGGCTTGTGTGAAAACTCCTAGTAAGTAAATAATGAAAATTATAATCGAAAGTAATTCACCAAACAATTCTTTAACTGGCAATGGTGCACATCGTATCCAGGTGTGTGTTTGTAATGCAGGTGTGTATGTGTGTGTGTGTGTGTGTGTAATTACAAATCGCTATTCTTCAGTAACGTAACCGGAAGTTAACCCTTCCATAGATAATTTTGTCTCTCTTCACGCATCTCCCTGATGACAACCAATCAGATAACATCAAGACAATACCAGCAGCAGCAGCAGCAGCAGCAGCAGCAGCAGAGCTCTTCCCTCAACATAGTATTATTATTATTATTATTATTATTATTATTATTATTATTATTGGCTCACATGGAGCTTTCACACAAGTCAACAAACGATCTGATTGGAAACCTGTGGTATTCTCTGGAAGCTGAGTGACAACAAGTCTCCCCAGACGTCCAGACCTCTCCACCTCCTTTGATAGCATTTGCAAATGAATTTGCATCAACGCAACAGCCGCTTACAATTGATTTCTCGCTGGTAGTGGCCATTGGTTTATGCTGGAATTTGAGTGGCACTCAGCCTCCCCAAGGTCCCAGTTCTCTTTGCGCTTGTCCAGCCGAGGTCCGGTTGGCGCTCGCTCCTCGGTCTTTCAGTCCTTATTGACCCTTCTCGGCCCTTTGGTATCATTTTTTTTTTGGGGGGGGGGCCGATCGGTGATGAAACAATGGGGGGAGTGCATGATGGGGGGTGTATAACTTGTAAATATGCAGTTTCTGTGTTCTTCATTCCCTGTAACGCTTATTCGTTATATTGTCTCCGCATTCAAGGGGTTTCCTTAATATTTCAGTCTTTTTCATTATCGTTAATCGTTGTACTTTTGCAGTTAGTCCTCTGATTCCAATTTCTGACATTCTTTTTTCAAAGTTTTTCGGGATTGTTCCTAGTGCTCCTACTATTATCGGTACTATTTGGACTTTCTTCATCATCCAAATCCCTTTTAACTCTCTGGCTAGCTCTGTGTATTTGCTTCATTTCTCCTTTTCTTTCATACTCACCCTGTGGTCAGCTGGGACTGCAAAGTCCACGATTTGACAGGATTTTTCTTTCTTGTTAATTATTACGACATCTGGTCTTCTTGCTTGGATGGGTTTTCTATTATTATTATTATTATTATTATTATTATTATTGCTATTATTATTATTATTATTGTTATTGTTATCATTATTGTTGTTATTGTTATCATTATTGTTGTTATTATTATTATTATTACTATTATTATTATTATTATTATTGTTATTATTATTATTTATTATTATTATTATTTATTATTATTATTATCATTGCTATTATTATTATTATTGTTGTTGTCATTATTATTTATTATTATTATTATTATTATTATTATTATTATTATTATTATTATTTATTATTATTATTATCATTATTATTATTATTTAGAAGAGCAATATTTAAATCCAAAGTAAAGCCATATAATTTGTTCTGGACCAAACGGTTCCCCACTTATGTATGTATCATGGCTGAAATAAATAAAAACCTGCAACAAATGGTTATGGCCAACTTTATATATATATATATATATATATATATATATATATATATATATATATATATATATATATATATATATGTATGTATTTACAGAAGTTTGGTGTGGTGGTGGTGGTGGTGGTGGTGGTGGTGGTGGTGATGATGATGATGATGATGATGATGATCATCATCATCATCATCATCATCATCATCATCCATCCATCCATCCATCCATCTATCCAGCACACCCATAGCCGAGATTGAACTCACTACACAAATTTGTTGTGTAATCCAAATCTTGTCAGTAGCTGAATACTTGATCCACCCTCGAGAGAAGAATAGACTGTGCTAGTTTCTCAACCTGGTATTTTACGTCGCGGTCGTCGTCATTATAATAATAATAATAATTATAATAATTATGATCGGCATTATCATCATCATAATTATCATCAACAACATCATCATCATCACCATCATAATAATAACCACAATCGTCATCATCAAAATCAGAAACATAATAATAATAATAAGAAGAAGAAGAAGAAGAAGAAGATGAATGGGAGGCTTATTGCCACTTAAATTTTAGTGGCTGCTGTTAGCAAGAAATCAATGATAAACAGCTGTTGCGATAATGCAAATTCATTTGCAAATGTTATTGAAAGAGGTGAAGAGTACTGGAAATCTGGGGAGACTTGTTGTCACTCAGCTTCTAGGGAACACCACAGGTTGTCTTCAAGGAGAGATCCTTGATGACCTGTGTGAAAGCTCCTTGTGAGCCAATAATAATAATAATAATAATAATAATAATAATAATCATCATCATCATGGTAACAATCATCATTATCATCATCATCATCCTCAACAACAACGATAGTAACAGAAAACAAAAACATCAAAAAGACATACTTTTTGATGCTTGCTCTCCCTATGACAAAGAGCAGCAGCAGCAGCAGAGTGTTAATGGTGGCCAAGTGGTTAACAACACACACTGACAACCTGGGTGTGCTAGTTTCGAATCCAGTTCGTTCCACAGAAACTTAGGGACGTTGGTAACATCCGCATGGTCCCTATCATAATGTTTTTCTAGAAATCTTTCTAACTAGAAAGATATCATGGAAACGAATGCCAACAATAATCATCTGATTCATACGAAAGGAATGAATCATGCTCAGCAAAATAAAAAATCGACAGCAGCAGCTACCATCCTGCCTGAAACCCTAACACTATTTTCAGAAGCAATTCTGCCTGAATTAACAGCAGCACTCGTCTTGCTCTGGAAGCGACAGCAGCAACATGGGCATGCAAACAATAGCAGCAGCAACAGCTCTAAACTTTTCTGACATCGTAACACTGCTAGAAGAAATCAACAGCATCATTTACTGCCTCATCATCATCATCATCATCATCATCCTTCCCCTCATGACCATGGCGATCATCATCGTCGTCCTCATCATCGTCATTGTCGTTATCATCATCATCATCATCGTTGTCATCATCCTCATCATGATCATCATTATCGTCATCATCGTCGTCGTCCTCATGATCATGATAATGATCATCATCCTCATCATGATCATCATTATTGTCGTTGTTTTTATCATCATCATCATTGCAATCGTCATTTTTGTCATCTGTTTAGCGTTCATTATTTTTTGCCATCTTCATCGTCAACATCGTCATCATCCTCATTCTCATCATAATCATCATCCTCACCATCATCATCATCGTTACCATCCAAAATGGCCGCCTTACCCCTAATGATTCACAAACACAAACAAAATACTTATTTACACAAAATAAATCCACGTTTTTTTTTTTTTGTTTTGTTTTGTTTTCATACATGCGAACTTGTCTCCTTTTTGTTGCGGTCGCATTTGCTGCCTTTTTTTTTTTTTAACTGCCAACATGAGTTATTGTACACTAGACATCAAGGTCTTGCCTTTTTTAAATGACATCACGGTTCCTACCCTACCAACAGACAGGACCTCTTATAGATATATCGGGAGACATCTAAGAAGTGCAAGTTCATATTTATGTGTGTTGTTTTATAGTGGGGTTATTGCCCTTTGCTTCGCTTCTCATTGATCAGGTGATGGGAAATGACATCAGAACCGGAAGAGACTGATGTCGCTTTCCACTTCCTGTTTTAGTCATTCTCTTTTCTGCTTGATCTTTCTTAAGCAGGCTTGTCAGTGACATTTGTGTCTTGACAGAACGTACATCCACTATCCAACCGTATCTGGCGTGGTGGTAGTGGTGGTGGTGGTGATGGTCGTGGTTTTAGGTGTGGAAAGGTTGGAGTATTTTTGTATAGCTACAGACCATATTTAGTTTCCGGTAATATGAATAAACCAGTGAACCATAAAAAAGTTGGCGTTGCTTCTTTGAAAGCTGTTTGTTCTCTCTTGTTTTTTGTTTTTTTTTTTTGTTTTTTTTTTGTTCTTTTCATTTTACTTCGATCGAAATTCTCAGAAATCAAGGGATCTCTTTTTAAGACTAATACTTGATCTCTATATGAGACTAATACTTGATCTCTATATGAGACTAATACTTGATCTCTATATGAGACTAACACTTGATCTCTATATGAGACTAACACTTGATCTCTATATGAGACTAACACTTGATCTCTATATGAGACTAATACTTGATCTCTATATGAGACTAATACTTGATCTCTATATGAGACTAACACTTGATCTCTATATGAGACTAATACTTGATCTCTATATGAGACTAACACTTGATCTCTATATGAGACTAATACTTGATCTCTATATGAGACTAACACTTGATCTCTATATGAGACTAACACTTGATCTCTATATGAGACTAACACTTGATCTCTATATGAGACTAACACTTGATCTCTATATGAGACTAATACTTGATCTCTATATGAGACTAACACTTGATCTCTATAGGAGACTAATACTTGATCTCTATATGAGACTAATACTTGATCTCTATATGAGACTAACACTTGATCTCTATATGAGACTAACACTTGATCTCTATATGAGACTAACACTTGATCTCTATATGAGACTAACACTTGATCTCTATATGAGACTAATACTTGATCTCTATATGAGACTAATACTTGATCTCTATATGAGACTAATACTTGATCTCTATATGAGATTAACACTTGATCTCTATATGAGACTAACACTTGATCTCTATATGAGACTAACACTTGATCTCTATATGAGACTAATACTTGATCTCTATATGAGACTAATACTTGATCTCTATATGAGACTAATACTTGATCTCTATATGAGACTAATACTTGATCTCTATATGAGACTAATACTTGATCTCTATATGAGACTAACACTTGATCTCTATATGAGACTAACACTTGATCTCTATATGAGACTAACACTTGATCTCTATATGAGACTAATACTTGATCTCTATATGAGACTAATACTTGATCTCTATATGAGACTAACACTTGATCTCTATATGAGACTAACACTTGATCTCTATATGAGACTAACACTTGATCTCTATTTGAGACACAGATATTCGAATGTTCTATTAAATTCCCTTTTACCTCTCAAATGTTGAATTAGTAAAGAAATAATAAACATTAATTTTCTCTCTCTAGTTAATTGTGTTGTTGAATAATTTCTTGTGACCTCTTAGTCTTACCAGCTTCCAGAACAATAATTTATCTAGTTTGGTGGAGTATCCAGCTTAGTGATGTTACTATAGGCAACATTTCTAGAAATTTCTCGTTTAAGCCAATGTGGAGTAGCTATACTGAGATCTTAATGTGTCTCAAATACTATGCGATTTTAAACATTTAGTCATGGTTCACTTGCAGGGAGAAATATCCTCGTGCCAGGTTATCTTGACAAACCCCTGTACCTTAGACACTGGAGGACAGTGCCTAGTGGACATTTAAGTTCTCTCCAGTAGGTGAATTTAATTCATGATAGCTGCCGGAAGAAACAAAAACTGCTATACAAACACGACAAGAGTTAAATCAAAGCATGACCATAATTTTTTTTCTTTTTTTTTACATAGGCATCACCACTTATCAAGGCTCAAGGGCCACTCGAGGATAAGAGTTAAAAAGTGTGCAGTAGTCAATTGGACAATATAGTAATTGTCAGTAATGGAACTTCAGTAAATTTGTTAACTTAAGAGGAACGGCTTATCAAAAACTTGTTTACATTGGACTTGAAGACAACCATATTGTAGTCAGCTGGAAAGCAGGAAAACGGAAGACTGTTCCACAGGCGTGCAGTTCTAAGAAAGAAGCTTTGTTCATGGAATCTACGTTTAGGTGTAGGCACAGATAAAGAGTGGGGGGAATTATTAATAGAGTTTTCAGCTAAACGAGTGTTTCTTGTGAAAGTCCGGCGAGGAGGGGCCATAGATTGAAGCTCAGTCGAGCACTTGCCATAACGATAAAGCAAAGACAAACTCGCTATATCTCTTCTGTGAGAAAGAGGTTGCAGGGAAGAAAAAAGGACATCTCCTATGAGGCTACGAAGTCTATTTTAAACTCTATCAAGGCAGGATAAGTCCTTTCTAGCAGCTCCTGCCCAGATTGTGCTGATTATCCTCAACTATGCAAGAATGACAGACTATTGCACACTTATGTTTGACAGACTGTCCAACCAACTAACTAATAAAGTCTTAACTTAACAAATCAATATTATTTTAGACTTAAGTGTGACCAATCAAAGAAATTGCCATTTCCAATTTAAGCTTGACAGATGAAAATGATATTAATACAGATCAGTAGACAATACAAAGTTATTAAAACTAAAAAAATAATCTTACCTTTAGATTGAGGAATCATATTCACATTTAACTTAAAATGATCCGGATTATTCGGTGATAATCACCGTTATAATACCTTTACTTTATATATCATTTTAAAGAGCGTTTTTCGCTCTATCTAATCGTTTAAATTACAATCGTTTTAAAGCAATTATGTCTTCTTTTCTGAACGTTGAATACAAGATGGAAAAAAGTAAATTTGCACAATTTTTTATTTTAATTCAAACTAGGCCGAAAAACTACTAAAATAGCTTGCAATATCAATGAAGTGTTTGGCCCAGGAACTGCCACTGAATCTACAGTATAATGGTTGTTTAAGACATTTTGTTGTGGTGTAAGAGTCTTGAAAATAATGAGCATAGTGGTAGGTCATCGGATGTTGGCAGCGATCAATTAAGAGCATTAGTCGAAGCCAATCCATTCACAACTGTTCGAGAACTTGCTTCTGAATTAGACGTAACGTATACGACGATTTTCACCCACTTTAGAGAGATTGGAAAGACAAAAAAACTTGGTAAACGGGTGCCTCACGATTTGAACGACAACCAAAAGGAACGCTGTTATAAAGTGTCATCTTCCCTTCTTTATGCAACAAGAACGACCCATATCTCAACCGAGCTGTGACTTGCAACGAAAAGTGGGTCCTTTATGATAACCAGCGATGCTCAGGTCAGTCGTTAGACACCAATGAAGATCCACGACACTTCCCAAAGCAAGAGTTGCACCAAAGGAAGGTCATGCTAACTGTTTGGTGATCTGCGACCGGTCTCATCCATTACATTTTTTTAATGCAGGCGAAACCTTTACGGCAGAGAAGTACTGTCAACAAATGGATGAAATACACGAGAACCTTCGACAACACACTAGCATTAGTCAACATAAAAGGCTCAATTCTCCTCAACGGCAATGCCTGACCTGAACAAATTGCATTATGAAACACTGCCTCAGCCGCCATACTCTCCAGACCTCTCACCTACTGACTACCACTTTTTGCAAGCATCTCAGAAAGTTTCTGTGTGAAAAATGCTTCAAAAACCTAAGCAATACATATATATATTATTCCTTAATTGGAATTCATTTTTTGAGATGAGTATTATATATATTAATTTATTTTTATTTCGGACTATTATTCTCATCTTTATTAGTTGTTGTTTTTCATCTTTTATTGGTTTGTTTATTCACAACGTTTCGGCCAACTGTTCCTCTGGCCTTCGTCAGGTTGTAACCGCGACGGATAGGAACTTCGAATCTCCTAACTGCATTCTCAGCCATCACTGCCATCCGTAGTTGTTGTCGTCTCACCACATTTTGGCCAAGTAAACTTCTGGCACGCTTTGGGTGGGATTGAAACCGCTATCTTCAGACAATGTTCATCTGGATTAGTTGGCTGAAACGTTGTAAATAAACAAACCAATAAAAGATGAAAAAACAACAACTAATAAAGATGAGGGTAATAGTCCGAAATAAAAATAAATTAATTAATAAACGTAAGCGATATAAAAAAAAAACACCTTCAATGACTTCATCGCCACCAGAATGCAAGATTTATATGCTACTGGCATAAATATACTGGTTTTGCATTGGCAACAAATGTCTTGATTCTGATGGTGCTTATTTCGATCAATAAATATTTGTTTGAGTCGAGATATATTCATCTAAATTCAAAAGTTAAAAATCACAAGAACTTTCTTTTCAACCTGTAAAGAATACCTGGGCAGCCCCATTAATATTCCGGGATAGAAACACCTCAGTCGATTAACATTAAACTAACCCCCTTCTTGAAGGAAAAAGGATAAGCCTGGGAGGATGGAACTTCTAGAACTGCACAGTACCACAGCCATATCTCAGCCTACCAATAAAAAGCAATTTCGACAATGAGCAAGAGTTTGATGACTTTGGGGCCGAGGGAAAACCCCCGACTCTGGCATCTTCATACTCGATTGGTTCATTGATCTTGCAATGCAGAACCAAAATAAAAGCAGTTGTCTAAAATAACACGCTGTTACTTTGTTAAGCAGACACACTATTCCTATTATTGACGGCTATCTAAGATTTCGGCTTCGTTTCCAGGCTCTTTTGGGACACTTTGGCAGATGGTACCAAATAATTGGCATTTCACTGATTACCTAAACACCTTAGGTCATGCATTGGAATTATCCATAGGTTGAGAGATATGATAACCAGTCAATACGTGCAAAAGAGTAATGAAGGCAGATGACGACTCAAATATGGAGGTTATTAAGGTTATTCAGACGTTTAATCTCTTTGATATGAAACTACTGATAAATTTTAAATGTGGAGCCTTTTTTCTTGTGCAATGATAAAACTGCTCAAATGCATTTATGGTGTTAGGCTGTATAAGAGTGTTAACTTTGGTCAAAATCGGACTGTTCCTTCTTTGATCGGATTTTTTCGATTATTGATTTTCGATATTTATCAGAGGCATTTCAATATAAAATCTATCTAAGAACACTTCCAGACACGTTAATTATATTTGTATACAATTTCAAAAAAAAGTCAATCCAGCTGTTTTTGGAGTCTATAGAGAACAAACTCACACACACACACACACACACACACGCACACACACACACACACACACACACACACACACACACACACACACACACACACACACACACACACACACAGAGTGCCTTTTATGTACAGGGTGTCCAAAAAGTCACTATAGGGATTTGAACTTAAATAGATTCTTTATTTTTGATGATATCTTTCTGTAATTTTAATACAATCTGACTAAGACATTGAGAATTATTTTAAAAACACAAAATTACAATTTCTATTTATAAAAAATAATGTTTTTTTAAATGTTGCTCATTTTCAGCTTCGCATATTTGTGCTTTTTTCAAAACATTATTCATGACAGATTGCAGAATCTCTGGATTGCGATTTAACTCCCTTATTTCGTCCCTGATGTTTTCCTTCAATTTTTGCAAGGTTTGGGGTTTGTTAACATAGACTCTTTCTTTAAGATATCCCCACATGTGACTTGTCGTGTGACTTGGGCTATCTCTTACATGAAAATGCCGTCGATAAACTCTTTGAGTCAAAACAATTGACCCCTGATTTTTGGTCAAACAATTTCACAACTTGCATACGTTGTTCAATGCTATATTTATCGATAATCAATTTCCAAAATATTATCTGTAAAATATCTGAAATAAAAAAACAGATAATCATTACTAGAAAAACGACTAAGATTTTTAATCCTTGGGTAACTTTTTGGACAACCAGTAGAGCTAGTGACCGTTAAGCTGCTAATTGACATCAACTAAATCAAAGGAAGACAATTCATCCAAACTGGATATAGTAGTAGTAGTAGCAGTAGTAGTAGTAGTGCCGCTGCTGTATTGGTATATGTTAGGTTATAGGACTTTTCATGCTAACACACAGGTTCTTGTCAGATCACTGGAGTTAAGCAACGTTGAGCCTGACTAGTACCAGATTGGTGACCATTTGGGAATACTAAGCACTGCACATATTGCGCCGGGACATAGAAATTTCCAGATTGGTATATGGGGTGCGTTTAAAATCACTGGGAGAGATGCACCTTCAGCTTCAGGAAAACTGTCATGTGAAAACCTGAGGTCTACTGTCTGCTCTGTCTTGTGGCAGTCATTGCACCGACCGAAATAAACAATTGTACCAAAAAGTGTGGATGGCTCTACACAAAGCCTTCAATACTATGATTGTATCTCTCTTGCACTTGGTTTACTGGGTATTTGTATTGTTCTTTAGTATGATTATAAAACGTGATCCTGACTCATATTTAGGACGACCTGTGAATTTATCCGTGACTAAACAGACAAATGTCTTGTGATCACGCAGTTGACTTAAATAAAAATAAGTGAAGCATGCATGCCCCCCCTCGTGAGGGCATAGTGAACGAAACATAAAAAAATGGCTAAGTTCAGCACCCCCCCCCCCCCATTTAGCTCCAAAAGTCCCCAGGAGCCGTCAAATCCTGGTGAAAATGAGCAAACGGGGCAGCTTTAGGCCTTAACATATGTAAATTTGTGTTCTGTACCATGCAAAAAAAGAAATGACTAAGTCCATCATTTGCACCCCGCCCTCATTTAGCCCCAAAAGTCCCCAAGGCCTTAACATATTTAAATTTGAGCACTATGAAAAACTGCTAAATTTTGAACAAATATGGTAAAATAGTCCAAAAAATGGAGTGTTTTTATTAGGCCTAAAAGAGCCCCTTGGACATACCCAAGAGTTATAGCGAATTATAGACAAACAAAATTATATAGAAATCAGTTAGTTACAACTTTTTCAGAAAGTTTTATAAAAATCCAATGCATCAATTTTTTTTTTAATAAGCACAAAAGTGTGAATTTTAGTCATTTAAACTCGAAAAGCATCCCTAGGAGGGCAACTGGAGTTTTTCTGGAAATCCATTCTGTTACTTTTTTACTCATATCATGTTTAATGTTTGTGCAAAATTTCAAAAAATTCCAACACATAGTTATTGAGAAAAGTGCGGACAGACGAACGGACGAACGGACAATGGTGAATTTACAGGTCCACCCTCTTTTTGTAATTTATCAAAATTTGTAATTTATCAAAATTTGTAATTTATCAAAATTTGTAATTTAGCACAATTTGTAATTTAGCACAATTTATAATTTAGCAAAATTTGTAATTCAGCACAATTTGTAATTTAGCCAAATTTGTAATTTAGCCAAATTTGTAATTGAGCCGAATTTGAAAAATTGCCAAATTGTAATTTATCCAAATTTGTAATATATCCAAATTTGTAATTTAGCCAAATTTGTAATTAAGCACAATTTGTAATTTATAGTAATTTGTAATTTATTCAAATTTGTAATTTAGCCAAATTACAAATTTAGCTAAATTTGTAATTTAGCTAAATTTGTAGAATAAATTATGAATAAAATCAACACTAAAACATAAAAAACAAATTTCATATTTATTGACTAAAATATTTTTTGATTGAAAATCTGGTTGTCAATAACTTTTTCCCAAACCAAATATTTTTACCATTACACGATATTCCAAACATAATTCTTACACATACTGTTGGCGGAGCGTCAAAATGGTAAAAAATTCGAATAAATAAATAAATAAATAAATAAATAAATAAATAAAACAGATAGAAATCCATCCAATAAATGCTAATGTGACATTTTTTGACATTTATTAGATTTCTATCAACGTTTTGTTTTTTGTTTTTTTATTTTCGAATTTTGAACCATTTTTTGACGTTCCAAAAAACTGTGTTTTCGTCAGCCATCTTACCTTAGAAGCTCGACTCTAGTTCTTTTTCGAACAAAATAAACGGTTTAGATTCCATTAAAATGCGCAAAACTTATCCAGTTTGGTAGAAAAGTAACTTATCTTGCTTTTGGTAACATTTATTTGTTATATATTTGAATATTTGGCCCTTTTCTTTTTCGTGTGTAGGCTGTTAAATCCCCGAAAATAGTTATCTATCTTCTTTCTTTTTTTTCTTTTTTTTTTTTTTGTTATTAGACGTTATCTACTTCCGGTCGTTTCTTGGAACCCGTGACCAGATTCAATAGACTGAATTCAATGACGTCATCAGGTTACATGACTTTGGTCTCTTGGCCTTTTTTACTATATTACAATAGCCACGGTATTAGCAGCATGATGATAATGAATGGCCGTCAGTTGGAACAAGGACAATCTGATCATCCTAGAGGGGGAATGTAGTGTAAAGCAAGGATTGTGCAATCCCTAACCTCTCCTTTCCTGGGTTGGCACTGCTTGATCCAACTGGTAATGAAAAGTCCAGGTCGATTTGAAATCAAAGCAGAGAGCACATACAGCACCTGGTATTCCCTAATTGTTAACCCATTTTAGTACTGACTCGGCTCAACGATGCTTAACTTCGGTAAAATAATGGGAACCAGTGCCTCAATGCGAAAAAAAGATGATAAAATAAAATGCTGGTGGCCAGTAGCAAGGAACATTATTGAGCAGTTATCCTTGAGTTTTCGTCGTCTGATGTGAAGAAACAGAGTCTTACTGGAAGACGTAATGGTGCCTAATAATAAGCGCGTCCGTTGAAGGCTTTATCAGGCTGTTCGACACCTCCTGGAATTTCGTTTACTTTTTGCTGCAACCCCCTGCATATATGAGGATGAACATAAATCACTATTAATCGATGAATACAAATCACTATTAATCAATGAATATAATCTAAATGAATGTGAGTCAGTCCGTGCATTAGCTTAGTGCACAATCTTAAATCAAATTTTATTAGCTTTATATATATATATATATATATATATATATATATATATATATATATATATATATATATATATATAATTATTTACTACAATAATTAATAAATACCTACAGACACTATAATTAATAAATACCTACAGACACTAGTGTGTCATCCTTTCAGGAATCTTCAGTGTAAGGTGTCACGATTAATACCAGTCGATAGATTCGAACCTAGCGACATTTATATATTTTTCGTATTGATATTTTGTCCATATATATATACATAGAGAGAGAGAAATAAAAAGGAACAAACTGTATTAAGTGTTCATCAACGTTTCGTCTTTATTTCGAGACTTCCTCTGGATGAACGAAATAAAGATGAAACGTTGATGAACACTTAATATGGTTTGTTCCTTTTTATTTCTCTATTTTGTCAGAATACCGTTTCCATTATTTTCATCATCATCATATATATATATATATATATATATATATAGTCTTTGAGGTTTTTAACATTTGAAACCATACAAAAAATTATTTATCATTCGTTAAAAAAACATCTAGTCAGTAAGTCATTTAATCACCTGCAATCCCTGCATCAACTCTCAAATTTACTATAGTACCAATTTTTTTATTTTTCAAGGAATCATCAGTTGTTTACCATTAAACACTGTTTCGGGGATTTAAAAACAAAACAGTGTATTGCATCATGGCTCCCCAGCAGTGTTGATCAAACACCACCACCCTTAATCTTAGGAAGAAGACAAGTTACAAAATTTTTTATCCAATTTCCTATTCTTAATCGCAATTACTAACCTTTTCATAGTATAAAAATGAATTTCTTACCTGTGCGATTCATCAATTTCCACATTTAAAATGGATACATTTTTTAATTTATCAGTCTTGTATTTATAAGATTTGGATTAATCCATTTAACTACTTATCACCCCCACTATATATATATATATATATATATATATATATATATATATATATATATATATATATATATATATATATATATTAGTGTTGGGACGATTAATCGGAATCGGAATCTTTTGAAAAAAAAAAAACCGGAAATGTTTCTTTCAAAAACACATAATTTTCGACCGATCCTTCGGTCTCCTCAGTGTGAATAATAAAAACATGAGTGCATGACGGAAAGGGTTAGCAGCAGGGGTGGGGCACGGGTATAGCCAATAAGGTTAAGATCTGAATATGACCCTTCCAATATTTTTGACTTGGCATGGTCAGCAACTTGTGTGACCTCTATTCAAAACCTAGTCTTTCATAAAACGTTGAATTTGGCACCCACACACCCCACGAACACACTCGCATATGTAAACATACATGCATGTACACCAGCACACTACCACATATGCTTCTAAACGTACCCGTACACACACACAGAATCCGCACACACACGTTTATAGACGTACGTATATATACACCTGGAGACTGATAAACAAATGTAGACAATACGTAGAAACTCCTCACCAAAAGCTTGGAATCATAAATTTATTATGGTTCTAGGTACGAGACGGGGTGAAAGGACATGCAGTTTGTCTGGATTTTCTATACGCACATGCACACACGCACACACACACACGCACACATTTTTTTTTTAACAGCTTACTGTAGCTTCTAGTGTCTTTCAGTAATTGTTATATACACACATATAATGTTTTTAAAAAATAAATGAAGAATATTCTTCAAAATTTGTTCAAATATATTAAATTGGATTTCGGGCTGTTTTATGTATAACGTTTCTCTGTCCGTCTGTGTGTCCATATTTCTCTCCCTTTCTTCTCCCAGGCACGTCATATATATATATACATATATATATATATATATATATATATATATATATATATATACATATATATATATATATATATATACACACATATATATATATACACACACACACATATATATATATATATACATACATATATATATATATATATATATATATATATATATATATATATATATATATATATAAATAATACAATTTTTTTGATTCATCCAGCCTTGACAGACGTGTTTTAAATTTTTATCTCCAGTGCTTTTCTTTTAATGATTTGGAATTCATTCCATTTGCGCTTTTTTCCAAGGAACTCTGCCTTTTGGATTATTTTGGACCATTTGGAATTTACCCATTGGATTGAAATTTTAAATTCGACCGTTTTGGATTTTACCATTTTTGGATTTTTACCCTTCACCGGACTATCCATTCATGTGAAATCTTTTTATCATTTTTCTTTTGCCTCCTGTTCCCCTTACCTCACCCTTTTTTTTTAACCAAGTAAGATCTGTGACTTACTTGTAGTTTCATTAAATACTTTTATATGCGAAATCCGATCCTGCATTTTGCTAATTCCTGCCCTCTGATGAGAAGGAGAGTATTTCTTCGAAACTCCACAGATTAAAGACTATCCACTTATCTTGTGCTTCCTTTTTTAAAATTAAATATGTTTTTAACTCTTTTTCAAGACGTCTTTTAACATGTTTTATTAATCATTTGTTCATATATATATATATATATATATATATATATATATATATATATATATATATATATATATATAATGTGCCTTCAATAAGTTTCCAGATTTTTTTTGTACAGACATTTAAAATTGTCGTAGACTCTTGAAAATTCACTATGTTATTGCTATACATCTTATGAAATGACTGACCAATTTTAATGATTTCAGGTTCAGATGAACAGCTACAGCAGAAATTGGAATACACCCTACTAAAGCCTGATTGTCACAACTGGTGGATATCAAAAATGAAATCTGGACTTGAGGACACTTTAGAAGAACAATATGCAATAAAATTCTGTTTTAAACTTGGACGAAATGCCATAGAAACGTATGGAATGCTTCAGACCGTTTTTGGACCATCTTGCAGAGAATCGAGCATCATTTTTTTTTAGTGGTATAAGAGATTCAAGGAAGGCAGGAAGTTTGTGAAGGATGATGAGAGTAGTGGGAGGAGTAAAAACACCAGAGTTGATTGGCCAAATAAAGAATTTCATAGATAAGGACCATCACGTGTCTATAGAAAAAATAACTTCACAGTTTGATGTCAGTGTGGGAACTGTACACACAATTATTCATGAGGAATTGAAGATGCGGAAGATTTACATGAATGCACCAGTTCACAGCTCCATCCTTGTCACAGATTATTTGACCAAGATGAACATCAAGACAGTTCCTCATCCTCCCTATAGACCAGACATTGCTCTCTGTAATCTTTGGTTATTCCCTAAGCTCAAGGAAAACAGTAAAGACTGTCATTATAAGACAATTGAGGAGATGAAATAAGCTGTGACGAGGGTCATTGACATGCTCACACAAGAGGATTCCATGAGGGCTTCCAGAAGTTGTTAGAATGGTACAACAGGTGCGTTACAGCCAGAGAAGATTACTTTGAAATGGGACTACAGTTTTATGGATCTACAAAAATTTTAAATGCCTAACAAAAAAAGTCTGGAAACTTATTTAAGGCACCTCATAGCATCCACCCAAGATTCGCTTCGTTTTTGGAGACGAAGGAAGTAGTGCGTGTTTGTCCATCATGATATCACCCTCTTACTAATTATCTTCACCTTAGTGGTTCAATGTAGTATATGTTCGAATTTTTTCACCTATCTCAACAGTATTAACGCTGAAACGGATAATGCTAATTTAATTCTATGTATATTTTAGAAAGAAAAGACGAAGTGTCAGAACACCATGGTTTGTTTGTTTTTCGTTTTTTTGTTGTTGTTGTTTTTTTTGTTTTTTTTTACAATATCGACATACATAACTGGTGTATTTGGAGTCAGATCGGTGTTGCAATATGACACAAAACCTGAAGTTGGCAATGAGGACAGTGCATCCCTGGAGATCTCTCTTAAGAATGTATCTCAACGATTAGTCTACATAAATTATTACGTGTGTAATTTTAATTAATGTCATTTTCCCAGTCCGAATATTTCGAATGTTTTACTTGTAATTTTACTTTTTTTTACGCTGAAATTTCATTGTTTCTGCAAATAACTTATTATTATTATTCGGCTCGACTGTTTAAAATTTGTAATTTTTCTTAAAGATGTGACACTCATTATAATATACACGAATTATATTGCTTTATGACTCAAGTAGAAAAACTTTGAGCCACTGGGTCGTCTATTGAGCTTGGGTAAAATTGTTGAAGAAAGAATGAGTTTGTCAAAGTCATTTACATTTAAAAAGACAAAATAAAATAATAGTCTTTTTCTGCTCTCTCTCTCTCTCTCTCTCTCTCTCTCTCTCTCTCTCTCTCTCTCTCTACATATATATATATATATATATGTATGTATATATATATATATATATATATATATATATATGTATGTATGTATGTATGTATATATATATATATATATATATATATATATATATATATACATGTATATATTTTTTAAAAAGCCCCCCCCCTCTTTGGGGTTTAGCACTGTCGTGAATAATCTCACTCGCTACTTAATTTGGCTGAAAAATGCGAAGCTCGCGGTTTGTTTACAAACAAGCGGTTTGAGCACTTTACAAGTAACGGACGGATGTTTATTTAAATAGACATTCAGACAGATTAGTTGTGGGCATCGCTTCCGTGATCGAGGGGTAGAATTGCCAACTGTCAACACGATGGTTCTAGGTTCAATCCTTGGCTTGGGAGAGGTGCTAGTCTAGCGGCTCTGATGAGTTGTGATACAACGAAACAGGACTGTATGTCGATGACTACAAATATATATATATATATATATATATATATATATATTGTAGAAAAAAGCTGGAATATAGAAATTTACAATTAGTTTTTATTATTTGGCAGAATAAACTAAGGTAATTTTTAATCCGTGGAATTTTCAAGGAATGCTAATTCTTCTCATCAGAAGAAAACTTTTAGCAAAATAATCAGATAGGAATGCTAGACATTCATGACCAATGGCCACTGCCAACGAGAAATCAATGGTAAGTAGCTGTTGCGATAATGCAAATTTATTTGCAAATACTATCGAAAGTGATGGAGAGTACTGGAAATCTAGGGAAACTTGCTGTTACTCAGCTTCCAGGGAACACCTCAGGCTGTATTCAATGCGATTTTTGATAACCTATGTGAAAACTCCTTGAGAGACACAATAATAATAATAATAATAATAATAATAATAATAATAATAATAACAATAATAACCAACAAAGAACGAAGTCTACAAACGTGGAAACCGAGAACAATGAAACAGAACTAACAGAGAATGAAGCAAATGAAATAAACAAAATAATACAGCTGATGAACGAGGAAAAAACAAAGCTTCCATCGTTAAGGAACCAAGACCAGAAGGAATTAAAAACAGAAACAGAGAAGGTTAACAAACTCCTTCCACATATCCCAACAAATAAAATCACAGACTTAAACAACCTAATTTATGCAGGCACCAAAATGGTAAGTATGAATCGCAAATCAGAAAAACAACCAGGGACAAGCGGACTGACAAAACCTGGATGGGAAATAAGACTAGAAACCCAAATACACAAACATAAAAAAGAAACCAAAATGATCAACAGGAAGAAAGCAATGTGGAGAAAACAGAATATTGGAAATCTAACTGACAATGAGAGGCTAAACAAGAAACATGAAGAACTGGACCAAAAGATAAAAGCAAAAGAAGCGAGATGGAGACGATATAGATATAAATCTGAACAATGCAAACAAAACAGAACATTTGAAACTAATGAAAAACAATTCTAACAAAATGTGAACGGAGGAAAAACAAAAACAGAACAACCAAATCCGACAGAAACAAAACTCTACTGGAGTAAAATATGGGAAGAGCGACGAGATCACAATAGAAATGCCGAATGGCTGAAAGACATGAAAGAAGAGTTACAACAAATAGAAGAAGGAACAGTGAATGAAATCAGCAAGGAAACCCTAAAGAAAACCATAGGAAAAATGGCTAACTGGAGAGCACCAGGGCACGGCGGGATACATGCATACTGGTTCAAAAAATTCACAATCTTACACGAAAGGCTAGCCCGAAACCTGAGAAGATGTATACAGGAAGCAAGCGTACCAGACTGGATGACAAAAGGTAGAATCACACTGCTACAGAAAGACACGGAGAAAGGAACCGTTCCTAACAACTATAGGCCAATCACGTGCTTACCAACTATGTGGAAGATACTGACAGCACAACTGAGGGAACAAGTCTAACACTCCCTGAATAATCGTGGACTCATCCCCGAGGAACAGAAAGGATGCCAAAAAGGAAAAAGAGGAACACATGACCGTTATATATAGATCAAAAGATCCTAAAGGAGGTAAAAAGGAGGAGAAAGAATTTGGCCATGGCATGGATCGACTACAAAAAAGCGTACGACAGGATCCCCCAAGCATGCATAATAGAATGCCTAAAAATGTATAAAATACCAAGCAGGATCATCAACGTAATAAAAAATGCAATGAAAACATGGAGACTGGAATTGACAGCTGATGGACAGCATATAACAGAAATTAACATACAAAGAGGCATCTTCCACGGAGACTCACTATCACCACTACTGTTCATCATAGCCATGATGCCCTTGAACAGTATTCTGAGAAAGTGTCAAGCCGGATACAAGTTCTCCAATACAGAGGAAAAAATGAACCACCTGATGTACATGGACGATCTGACACTTTTTGCAAGGACCGAAAAGGAGCTAGAGACACTAAATAACACTACCAGGATCTTCAGTCAAGATATCCAAATGGAATTTGGAATGGAAAAGTGCGCACAACTAGTTATAAGAAAGGGAAAACTGGAAACGATAGAAGGCATGGAATTACCCAACCAAACAGAAATGAGGGCACTAGGGGAACAAGACAACTATAAATACTTGGGAATTCAGAGCAACAGAAATGAAAGAGAAAATTGGAAAGGAATACCTCAGGAGAACAAGAAACTCCTGGAAACGAAATTATATAGCAGAAACCTAATAAAAGGTATAAATACATGGACAGTATCACTAGTAAGATACTCTGGACCGTTTATAGGATGAACAAAGGAAGAACTGAGACAACTCGACCAGAAAACCATAAAACTCATGACCATGCATAATGCACTACACCCAAAGAACGATATTGACAGACTCTACGTGAAAAGGAAAGACGGCAGGAGAGGACTGATCTGTATAGAAGACTGTGTGAAGGACACAAAATAAGAACTAGAAAAATACATAATGCGAAACACTGAAAGGATGATTAAGGCAGCGAGAGATACGGAGAAAACCAACAAAACAGAAAACAGAGAGACACATGACAAAACAAGAAAAGAGAAGTGGGAAGAAAAACAACTCCACGAAAGATTCATAAGAATGACAAAAGATGAGAATAACGAAAACACCTGGACATGAACGCGAAAAGGACATATAAATTGAGAAACTGAATCTCTAATAACTGCAGCACAACTCTATAAGAACCAACCATATCAAAGCAAGGATCGATAAAACATAAGAAAACAGCAAATGCAGACTCTGTGGGCAAAGAGACGAAACGATAAACTATATAGTAAGTGAATGCAGCAAACTGGCCCAAAAGGAATACAAAAACAGGCGTGACCAAGTGGGGAGGGCGGTGCACAGGAAATTGTGCAAATGACTGCATTTTGAGCGTACAGACAAATGGTACAAGCATAAACCCGCAACAGCACTCGAAAACGAGAACCACAAAATCCTATGGGACATGGACATACAGACAGACAAACCCATCCAAGCAAGAAGACCAGATGCCGTAATAATTAACAAGAAAGAAAAATCCTGTCAAATCGTAGACTTTGCTGTCCCAGCTGATCACAGGGTGAGTATGAAAGAAAAGGAGAAACGAAGCAAATACACAGAGCTAGCCAGAGAATTAAAATTGGGATTTGGATGATGAAAAAAATCAAAATAATACCGATAATAGTAGGAGCACTAGGAACAATTCCGAAAACTTCGAAAAAAGAATGTCAGAAACTGGAATCAGAGGAATAACTGCCAAAGTACAACGACTAACGATAATGAAAACGACTGAAATATTAAGGAAAACCCTTGAATGCGGAGAATAATACAAGAAAATATAACGAATAAGCATTACAGGGAATGAAGAACACCGAAACTGCATATCTACAAGTTCCACACCCCCATCATGCATCCCCCACATAGTTTCATCACCGCTCCCCCCAATAAAAAAGTTATACCAAAGAGCCGAGAAGGGTCAAGAAGGATTGAAAGACCGAGGAGAGAGCGCTGGCCAGACCTCGGTTGGACAAGCGCAAAGAGAACTGGGACCTTGGAGAGGCTGAGTGTCACTCAAATTCCAGTATAAACCAATGGCCACTACCAGCGAGAAATCAATGGTAAGTGGCTGTTGCGATGATGCAAATTCATTTGCAAATGCTATCGAAGGAGGTGGAGAGAGCTGGACGTCTGGGAAGACGTGTTGTCACTCAGCTTCCAGAGAACACCACAGGTTTCCAATCAGATAGTTTGTTGACCTGTGTGAAAGCTCCATGTGAGCCAATAATAATAATAATAATAATAATAATAATAATAATAATAATAAACGGTCCCTATGAAAAATATGGGTTTGTATTACTGTACACATAGATTCGAAAAAGTTGTCAAAAAACAAATAACAAATAAATGTTATCAAAGGCAAGATAAGTTACTTTTATACCTAACTGGATATATTTTTTGTGTTTTTATTCAGTGTAACATGTTTATTCAGCTCGAAAAACATGCAGTGTTTACCGATGTATTGGAAAATTCAAAATGGCAGCCGACTCTCTCTCGGAGAGGGTACGTTTGGGAAAAGGTATTATAAATAATAAACTAGACAAAATACTGTTAGAAATTCGCTCAATATATGTTACCGTGACATAAGTTGACATGTATTCGGTTGTTTTCTAACAGTATTTTGTCTAGTTTATTATTTATAATACCTTTTCCCAAACGTACCCTCTCCGAGAGAGAGTCGGCTGCCATTTTGAATTTTCCAATACATCGGTAAGCACTGCATGTTTTTCGAGCTGAATAAACATGTTACACTGAATAAAAACACAAAAAATATATCCAGTTAGGTAGAAAAGTAACTTATCTTGCCTTTGATAACATTTATTTGTTCTATATTTGTGTTTTGACAACTTTTTCGAATCTATGTGTACAGTAATACAAACCCAAAAATATACTAATAATAAAACTTTTTATAATTTTAACCGTCCTAATGGAAATGACTCTTGCTTTTATTCAGGTGCTTTATTTTCTCGCCATCTGGTCCAGTTTATGAAGCTTACCAGATTTTAATCGGATAAATATTGAATGTTTATGCTTGGTAGTCCAGTAGGCACATAATAATCGCGGTGCACTATTAATAAGCGGATATAATCGACGTCAGATTACACATCTAATGTCTGGCGGGCTAGAGGTCTTCGCACCAGACTTTTGTACTATTGATTTATAGTGACTGCGTGACATTCAAAGGCATAGAGAATATTTTTAGCCACATTGTTTGTTGCTTAACCTTTTCACTGGCTCCTCCCCTTCAGTTTCCTGTGAAATGTTCAGGTAACGCAAGCTGTTGCGAGATGTGTCGGCGGCTTGCTGGATTGTCATTCTTTCAATCTCCGCTAAACCCTGGTCAACGACCACGCGACGGCTTGCGGTTGTGCATCGGGAGAATGGGAACCTTTGAAGCCCATTAATCAAACTTGACACACCTTTCCATAAATAAACAAAACCAGTTACAAAACAAAATCAACAACAAAAACAACAGTAGCAATAATAATAATAAAAACATTAAAAAAAAAACACTTCAATTGAATTTAATGAAAAAAAAATGGCTTATTTTTTTTATCGTCCAATTTTAAGCATGTTATCACTTTTTTATACTTTAATTTGGGGCATGGTATGGCTTTTTTGAAGGGTTCAATTTTGGGCATAGTAACACATCTTAAATTATTTAGTTATTATTATTTAAGGCAAAGTATCTGTTATGAAATTGATATTGAAGAGAAGCGAGTAGGGCGAAGACAGATAAAAGTGGGGGGGGGTAAGAATAGCTTAAGTAAGCTTTCTTCTGCAAACAAATCTACATAGGTATTTACAACATATAGCGTCCGTTAATCCACGTGGAAACTTTTTTAAATGCAAAACAAAGGGGCACAACTCCGCGCCGAACAAAAAGAGGAAGTGACTGGAGAGTTCTGCTAAATCACCACATTCTCCGCCGTCTAGGAAAGTCCAGGTCTGCTAGTTTCTAAGAGACTAGGATACTACAGGTGCGTCTGTTCAAATTGAAAAATATAGATAGCAGAAGGAAATGTTCAAAGTTGGTAATTATCCGCTAGATACTGAGGTTTTCGTCAAAGTCTAGAGGAGCGTCAAAGAGCTGTTATCGCACATTCTTCTCTGAGAGGTCCTCAATTTATTTTCCTGAAGTGCGGGTTGAGGCAATGGTTGGGGTATAACATTCTATAGCAGAGTCCTTGAGGTCAGCTGAGTTTTCAGCAGCAAAATGTTTTTAGGTCCCCTGCAGAGAGATTGATTATTCTGCAAGGCAAGTGGAGGGTTCGACCAGATAGGAGCATCTGTAGAATCTAGTTCCAGATGTAGCTGTGAACTGTCTACTTCTTCACCTAGGGATTCAATATGGCGAAGAGACACATGTGTTTCTCTTCCATTATTCAGCCGTATGTGGGCATAGTTTGGATTCACATCAAGAATCTCAACTGTTTCTCCTAAAGGCTCATATTTGCTACTACATACATGACGCTTCAGGAGTATGGATTTAGATTTAGTTAACCATGTTGATATGGATTCTCCAGGGGATGATTTTATTTGAAAGTTAAACATGCGTTCATGAGGGATACAGTTGGAGTCAATGGAAAGCAATGAACGTATACAGTGGAGTGCTATGTCTAGAACTTTGTTACCAGCTAGCTAGAGATTGCTCGACCGCAGCGCTAGATTCACTGTTTGCCAGATAATGCCATTGTACCTTTCTGCCTGTCCATTGCGTTGAGGATTAAAAGCAGTAGTTTAGCTAATGACGATACATCGAGAATGTAGGAACACTGTTCTCCGATCAGAGTGCATGAAAGAAGGGTTCCCAAAAATGGAAAATTGGTTTGCTAAATGTTTCTGTACTGTGATATCATCACAAGGGTAGGCAAAAGGGAAGCGGGAGTATCCGTCAACCACATGTAGTATGTGCCTATTACGAGTGTTAGAAGGTAGAGGTTCTTTGAAGTTCATACTTAATCTCTCAAATGGTTGACTTGCTTTTATGAGGTGTTGAGAAGACATTTTAATAAATCTCAGCTTTATAACCACTACTCTAACATCGCGTGAGCGAAGCAAGGTCATTTTCTTTTCTATTTAAACTAATTCAAGAAAGAACGTTTTTGCGCATGCATGTTTGGCTAAATTGTCATAAAGAAACGACTTGTTTTGCTGC
Organism: Euprymna scolopes; assembly: GCF_053919585.1. Taxonomy (NCBI): domain Eukaryota; kingdom Metazoa; phylum Mollusca; class Cephalopoda; order Sepiida; family Sepiolidae; genus Euprymna; species Euprymna scolopes. The sequence goes on along the minus strand of NC_136498.1, from coordinate 122,772,007 downwards.
CAATAATATAATAATAATCGACCGTTTTTTATCTAATTTTCACATATTATTCGACCAAGACATCGCCCTTTCAGACATTACAAGTTTCGACCCGGTCCGCTGCAATGGAGAAAAGTTTTAGGCAGACAAGAAGGATTTTATATAAATAAAAACAAATATGTTTTAAGAATAAGCAATATGGAGACGTGGCGACGCACATGTGAAAGCAGAGTTGTGCACACATGCACATTTCAGATTGATTTTGATTTATATTCTTGTGTCCCTATAAAAATGACCGGAATTGTAATTATCACGAATACAAAGAATTGTTTACATTCCAGATCTGAAGTTATGAATCGTGCAATGCAAAATAGAACAGAAGAATGTAATATCATACTATTTACATTCTCAGTAATGTCGATTGACGTCTATATAAGAGATAACAAAAATAACAGACAGAAGAAAGCAGATACAGCGGTAGGCGTGTTTGATGCGTTTGATATCTTTGACACCTCTCCTATGTCGTGCCACACACACAGACAAATGCCGATAAATGTGATATTGCAGTGGATTCTCCTTCGAACTTGGAACGTACTTTCAGTGATAATATTGCTTTACTTAAGGAGGTAAACGAGACATTTCTGGTCGGCTCGTTATTCAAGCCATCTAAACGTTGCATTCAGATTGCCAACAAAACAAAGAGTATCCTAATTATATTTTGTATTAGTTGGGCTATTGTTCTCATCTTGGTTGGGTTTTTTCACAACATTTCGGCCGATGTAACCTCCGCCGATGTTTTTTTTTCTTTTGTCTTTTTTTTTTTTTTTTGCTTTCCCAAACGGCTGTGTTCATTGGGAAAGCCAAAAAAAAAAAAAAACACTTTTCACTATTCAATAACATCCAGCGAAAATACACCTGCAGATGGTCGGAGGTTACATCGGCTGAAACGTTGTGAAAAACAACCAAAATGAGAATGAAAGTGCAAATAATACCAAAAAAAATGATCAATCCTCATGTCATAAATATTCATTCATCATATCAAGGAGTATCCTATTTCTCATACGACATTTTTCTGCAAACTCCTGAAATATTTCTCTCTCTGTTTATGTGTCCCTCGTCAGACCACTGTTAGAGGATGGTGTCTAGGCCTCTTCCCCATATCTAATGCGTGAAATCCAGCATCTGCAGAGTTCAAAGACTGGCCACTCGAATAGAGCAGGCTGTATCAGATCTGGCCTTTCAAAGCT
>NC_136498.1:122750781-122765781 GCF_053919585.1 Euprymna scolopes | reverse complement strand
ACATTGGTGTTTATTAGATCACCAAAGTTAAGCAACATTGAGTCTAGTCAGTACCAGATGGGTAACCATTTGGAAATACCAGGCGCTGTATGTAGAGGGACGTCAAAACCGTTCTGCAGGAACTGCTAAAAACTAACTTTATCATCTTCCTTAACCGGGATTTACATGCAACTGGGGACCACTTGCGAATTTGATATTCCTGCAAAACTTCCTCCTAGAGAGGAAACCAGTTCAATCTGCTTGGGTGAATGCAGCGGGCTTACTTGTATGATCATGCTCTTCCTTTGTCATTGTATCTTGTTTGACACCACGACCCCATTCTTATTTGATACCGTTTCTATCACTGTCGCTTCAGTCACTCTCACTCCCACTCTCTCTCTCTCTCTCTCTCTCTCTCTCTCTCTCTCTCTCTTCTCTCTTAACAGACAAATATATAAAAATATATGAATGGTTCGTAGTAACTAAAAAAGAATAGCACCACAAGTAGTAACACTATTTAACCCATTGAAATGAACAGCTCTCGTCGTGAGGAAGCACCATCTTTTGACAAGCTTCTTCGTCTGACCTTCACTCCTGATCTGAAATGGAGCACATACACCCAATTCATTGCGAGGGTCATTGGAAAAATGGTTGGCTCCTTCTACCACTCTTGTAGATATCTCACTGCTGATGCAATTCTCTGCTTGTATCGAGGCCAAGTACGTCCTAGGATGGAGAACAGTTGGATGTAGTACATCCTACATCCTAAGATGGAGTACATCTGGCTAGGAGCTGTTTAGTGCACCCTATCCTGCATTGACAGAGTTCAAAACCGACTTCGTAATCTAGTGGGTGATGCTATTTTCTCTTTCCTGAAACCTCTTTCCCACAGAAGATATATTGTGAGCCTCTCTCTGCTCTATCGTTATTTTCATGGCAAATGTTCGACTGAGCTCCAACCTATTGCCAATTTTTCACAAAAAAAATTTGTCTAGCCAAAATCACTATCAAAATTCCCCCCACTCTATCAGTGCTTAAACCTAAACGTGAATTCTATGAACAAAGCTTCTTTCCTAGAACTGCCAGCCTGTGGAACTCTGTTCCACTGGTCTGCTTTCCAGCTGACTACAATATTGTCGTCTTCAAGTCCAATGTAAGCAAGTTCTTATTGAACTATTCTCTTAAATAATCAAATTATACCAAATTTCCACTACTAATAATTACTGACACACATTAACCCTAATCCTTGTGTGGCTTCTGAACCTTGATATGTAATGACCCCTTCGTAAAAGAAACAAAATAAAAAATAAAAACGTAAATGATCGAAAGAAGAGGGAGATACACCGAACACAAAGTAACTAATTTGATATTTTGTCCATTTATATTTTGTTAGATTTAATTCGATTTGGAAAATAATTTTTTCTTAGATTCAAATAATCTAATGCAAGCCAAATAAGGTATTAAGTTAAAAATTACACTAGCAGGGACACCTGGCATACCTCTGCTGTAAAATACGCTTAAATATGCTATTTTAATTTATGCAGATTTTGTATATATTGTATAGTCAATTTTCTTGGGTGCATCAGTTTGAATCGAAACCGAAACCAAAATTATGAAGAATTCTTTATGGAACGATAAAATTGTTGCCCTAGATGAGATGACATGATTCCTTTTTCCGTTTGATGAAAACTGATTTTCTTTTTTTGTTGCAGATCATCTACTAGTTGGCCACTTGTGTACAAATCCCAAGTGCAATAGGAGCCTTGTATCATGTCTAAAAGTGACACAATGTTCAACAAACGAGATCAGAGATGCGCCGCTGTACAACTTATGCTCTTTACTGATCCAAATTATGACAACAGGACCATTGCCAGCGCCTTTAAAATGCAAATCTAGATAACAGGGACGTGCCCAGGATAATGAAAACAAAGTTTCTGGTCATGTTTATGGTTTTTGGTGTGGTTTCAAGAGAGGGCCACATCATGCCACCGCATATCTTCGAAGTCGGGTTGAAAGTCAACCTCAAAGTGTACCTGGATGTGCTGAAGGGTGTGGTGATCCCCTGGTGCAATCAGGTGGCCACTGGCAGACCCTGGGTGTGGCAGCAGGACTGGGCGCTGGCCCACAAGTCCACAGAGACCCAGGCTTGGCTTCAGAAGGAATACTCTTCTCCTACTGCCCCCGCCCCCGTTCTCCCCTGACCAGAACGCCATTTCAGCAAATCATCTTTTCTTTGACTATGTTAAATTTGAATGTTTTACATTTCCGGACACGTCACGGGTTCCAGACTGTTTGCCCACTACCACTTTTCTATTTTCTTTTTTCTTCTTTTTTTTTTTTTTTTTTGCTCAACACACACCTTTAAACACCCGGGCAATGCCGGGCACCCAGGCTAGTAAAAAAAAAAAAATTAATAAAAAAAAAAAAACAGCAATTAAAACTTATAGAAAAAAAAACAATATTCATAAATTTAACTAGAAATCACAAGATTCGATCCTTAAACAATTCGCTAACAAATGTCTCTTTTTGATTATAATTTTTTTTTTTTTTTTTTTTTCCTTTGCTATTAAATTATTCCATTAGAATTCAGCCAATCCGCGGCCTTGATAAGTGGTGACGCCTATGTATAAAAAAAAAAAAAAAAAAAAAAAAAAGACGTTGTGTGGAGTACAGCCGCAATTTAAACAGTGTCTGAAAGCGCACTTACCGAGAGTGGATTAAAGACTGATCACCCCTGGTCGGGTCATGTGCGGGGAGGAAGGTCTGATGGTGAAAGATCCGAAACATTCTCATGATCTGCGCCAAAACATCACTGACGGACGACACACTCCAATGTTCCATTATGGAACGCATAATTGAACTAAAATGACTTCACTTAGAATTAAAATAAACCGACATAAACACTTATTTAAAGGCAGTTACTTCCCCTTACCTACACAACAGTTAGATTTTTTTTAAATGTTTACAAATACCAACGATCTCTTTTAGATTAAAAAAAAAATTATTCTTATCAAAGAAGGTTTGCGCACCGAAAGGCCTCCTTATGATTCTAAAAAAAAAATATGGAAACATTCCCTTACAAAGGTATTTATTTTATAAACTATTTTAAAACGTTTTTGTAAATATAATTCCTTATTTTTTATTTATTTATTTTTTTTTTACACGGGAGTCAGCACTTACCAAGGCCCGGAAGCCACTCGGGGATAAGGGTTATTGCATGTACAGTAATCAATGGGATAATATCGTAGTAATCGTTAGTAATGGAGATTTGATAAAGCGTCTTACTTAAGGGGGGCGGTTCATCAGGAATTTGTTTATGTTGGACTTGAAGACATCTAAGTTGTAGTCAGGTGAGAAACAGGCAAACAGAGGAGAGTTCCACAGTCGTGCACTTCTTAGAAAGAAGCTTTGTTCATGGAATCTGTGTTTTGATTTAGGCACAGATAAAGAATGGGGAAAATTATTGACAGTGGTTCAGCTAGACGGGTGTTTTTCGCAAAAGATTGGTGGGGGGACCAGAGTGGAGCTCAGACGAGCACTTTCCATGGAAATAACGATAAAACAAAGACAGGCTTGCAACGTCCCTTCTGTGGGAGAGAGGTTTGCAGGGAAGAGAAAAGGGCGTTCCCCACTAGGACACAAAGTCTATTTTGTATTCTGTCAAGGTAGGATAGGCTGTTTTTAGCAGCTCCTGCCCAGATGTGGCAACATTACTCCATCCTTTTTGTTTAAATTTTATATCACATCGAAAAAACAAACAAACAAAAAAAAACAGCTTTTCATACTTATTTTTTTTATTATTTCCCCCTTATAAAAATCCTATCTAAGTATTAAATAAAAAATGTAATTACTATTTTTCTTACTGTTTTCCCCCTTCTTAACATTGAATCATTACACAATAATTTAACTGTATCACATGGACATATATTAATCATACAAACAAAAGAATTAAATTTCACTAAAAACATTTTATTTTTTTATTCTAGGTTCACAAACTATATTTACTTCAATAACCTGGTTAAAATTTGGTGTCTTCTTTCCCCCCCCCTCCTCTTTGCTGATGAGGAGACGTTATCCCGAGATACTTTACTTCTTTCACGATGGTTTATTTGTAAATATCGAATAAATATCGTTTCCGAAACGATCGTGCATATAAATATGATTTTGTTGTGTTTCCTCCTATGAAAACTTGATAATTTCACAATTATTAATCTCTCACTATTTCTATTTATATAGCTCTAGGTAATTTCTGTTCGTGCTTATTAGCGTCTCTATTTCTTTCTAAGTTCTTGCAAAAAGTTTCAGATCGTCCATGTACATTAGATAGCTCATTCTTTCATCTGTATAAGTAAACTTGTATCCGAATTGGCACTTTCTTAGTATGCTGTTATGGGATATCATAGCTATGATGAACAGCAAATGGAAGATACCACTTTATTTTAATCTAAGTTGTGTATCGTTCATCAGCTGTCAGTTCAAGTTTCCATGTTCTCATTTCATTTTCTATTAACTTGATAATCTTGCCTGATATTTTGTACATCCTTAGGAATTCTATTATCCATGCTTTAATAATCCTGTTGTACGCTTTGTAGTCGATCCATGCCATGGCTATGTTCTTTTTTTTCTTTCTACTTTTTACCTCCTTCAGGATCTTGTGGTCTATGTACAGTGGATCATGTGTTCCTCTTTTTCCTTTTCAGAATCGGTTCTGTTTCTTGCAAAGTAGTCTTTGATTATAAAGGGAGTTGTAAATTTGTTCCCTCAGTTGTGCTGTTAGTATTTTCCATATGATAGGTAAACATGTAATAGCCCTTGTGAGAAATTCCATATACAACTGCCATATTTCTTGTTTAGGCCGGCCACACAGTTCTAGTAGCCGGTCTGTGATTGGTTAATTTTGAATTAGTCAAGTAAATTGCTTGGCGCCATTTTTGTATCATTCTATTATTTTTCAGTCTAACAGAAACTTGGCAACGGGATAGAGTCAAACCACAGCGGCTGCCTCTGAAGGGAGCCAAGACAATTCCTTCATGAACACCAAATAGTTGGTGAACGGAGGATCACATTTCAAAGATGACATTCAAGAACTGTTCTGCATGTTTATTTTCCAAATATTGGATCTTATCTTATTTCATCTTGAATCTCAAGAGGCTCACATATGCCTGATTATAGGCGCCATCATTTCCACCGAGTTTACCATGAACAGTCATGAATCCTTCCAAAGGAACAACGAACTAACCTTCCAACAATAGGAATTCAAACTAAAGGCTCCATGCGTATGGAAGAAAATCAGGTTACCATTTTGCAAAAGGACTTACAAGAACCAAAGAACTTTCATTGCTGTTACATTGTGAATAAATTTTGAGTTTAAAGGTATGACTTTTGTTTGTGGAATTAATTTGCTTCTTCAGGGAGGAAATTGAGTTGTGTAAGAAAGAAATTTCTTACGCTCTGTAGTTGCTAGGGATGGTTCCCTTTTCTGTGTCTTATCGTACCATTGTGGTTCTCCCTTTGGTCATCCATTCCGGCACGTTAGATCATGGATACATCTTTTCAGGTTTTGAATATGATTTTTCATATGAATTTTTTAAAGTATTATTATTATCATTATTATTATTATTATCATTATTATTATTAAACAAAATTAACTTAATTTTTTAACGAAAATACACTTGGACTAAAATGAAAACATTGGAAAACCAAATAATCTATTTATTATCAAATGAAAAATGAAAATCATTTTTATTCAATTTTCTCTGAAACTTTTGGTGAAATCCACCCCAATAATATAAGAGTCTGTAATACAGGAGAGAGGGTTTTGCTTTTTTCCCCTCATTTTAATGATATTAAATCCATGATCGATATCTCTAGAAGCGAAAGTTGAACGTCTGATCTTCTTGACAGTTGTATTAAATTCACATTTGTACATGGTTAGCGCGTCACATTTTTAATTTGCACAGGAGCAAGCACGTCCTTGAAAGCATTATTCCAAAAGTTTATCAACAAAATTAAAACTTGTATAATTAGGGTGAATTCTACTGACAGTCTCAGAAAATTAAATAAAAATGATTTTCATTTTTAATTTAATATCATTTAAATCTTATGAAATAATGCTTGCTCTTATTCAAATTTTATTTATTTAATTTTATTCAATTTTCTTCCGCCGCCATTTTGTAATTTTATTTATCAAGCTTTCTATCCAGCATTATCTTTCTTCAACATCCGAAATAGATTTCTCTTTCCTCTTCACCTTTTTTTTTTCTACAGGAAAACACGAAAATCTTTCCATAAAAGAGAAGGGAAAACAAAGGAAAAAAAAAATGAAAAAAAAAAAAAAAAAAAGAGTACTTTTTAAAAGAAATGTCTAGAGTTCATTGTTAAAGTCCGGAGGATTTCAAAGTTTGCTTTTTTTCCAGTAAACTTATAAAAATTTGTCAAACAGGGTTGACATAACCCCCTGCAAGGAATGTATTTCAAAATACACGACGCATATAATGGAACAGATTTAATTAATGATTCGTGGATTTGTATCTGATAACAAAAATAATTAAACCTCATCCCCTTCGATAATACAACGACATCAAAGTCTCTTGTTCTGCAGACATCTCCTTACACTGTCCTCGGTTAATCTTCCTCTGAAGTCATCAGATCTAAGCCTTGCACGTTTAAAACTCACATTACACATCCATTACATTATTCTCATACCATTATCTCCATGCAACACATGTCCTCAATCCTCATTAGCCAGGTTTCTCTTGCATACATCACAATGCGTACACATGCTTGATAAACTCTTTCTATGCTCAACAGTGGTAACGCTATGCTAGTTAGTAATGATAGAATTACGCGGCACCCTTTTCAATTCTGAATTCCATTAGATTAAGATTTTGGTGATGATGATCATCATCATCATTCTCCTTGTGTATTTTTTTTTTTTCTTTTTTTGCTGACTGTTATCCTCACCGCCATAGTTGTTGTTGTTGTTTCATCATGTTTCGGCCAACTCATCCTCTGGCCTTCTTCGGGTGGTGAACCACGATAGGGTTTGATTTATTTGCTTCCCCACTGAGCAAATTAGGCACAAGGCCGTTTTTTAATGTGGAGAGAGGGAGAGGAAGGGGGAGGGAAAGGGGGGATCCACCTCCCGAGAGGTGGGAAATGGGAGCTGGATAGTAACTGTGGTCTGTAGGGTGATCCCTACATTGACCAAGTTCAGATATGTGGGGTTACCTACACATATGGTCTTTGCTAGTCATAGCTTGCCGCATCCGTCGGAACAGATGGTATTTATTTGCTCCCCCACCGAGCAAATAAGGCACAAGGCCGATTTTTATTGTGAGGAGTGAAGGGAGGGGGAAGGGAAAAAGGGGACCAGCTCCCAAGAGGTGGGAAATGGGAGCTGGTTAAAGGTCAGGCATGTGGGGTTGCCCCCACATCTGGTCTTTGTTTGTAGTATCTGCCGGAACAGATGGTATTTATTTGCTCCCCCACCGAGAAAATTAGGCACAAGGCTGATTTTTAATGTGAGGAGTGAAGGGAGGGGGAAGGGGAAAAGGGGACCAGCTCCAGAGAGGTGGGAAATGGGAGCTGGTCAAAGGTCAGGCATGTGGGGTTGCCCCCACATCTGGTCTTTGCTAGTCATAGCTAGTCATAGCTTGCAGTATCTGCCGGAACAGATGGTATTTATTTGCTCCCCCACCGAGCAAATTAGGCACAAGGCCGATTTTTATGTGAGGAGTGAAGGGAGGGGGAAGGGAAAAAGGAGACCAGCTCCCGAGAGGTGGGAAATGGGAGCTGGTTAAAGGTCAGGTATGTGGGGTTGCCCCCACATCTGGTCTTTGCTTGCAGTATCTGTCGGAACAGATTCTACACTCTGATCTTGTCCCCCCCCCCGTGCCGCCGAATCTTGTAACTGTATCCCCAGTAATTAATTGTGGTTGTCTCACCATGTTTGGGCCAATTAATCCTCTGGCCTGCTTTGGGTAGGATTAAAGCCGTTAAGGATCAACGCTTCTATCTACTGCACCACACCACGGATGGTGCCAGATGTGTGTTGGCCGAAACGTGGTGAAACAAAAATTTTGAAGACGAGGATAAGTTTTCAAAAAAAATGATGAAATTATGAAATCTCTTCTCAAAGGATTCCCAAATAAATAAATAAATAAATAAAATAAATAAATAAAATAAATAAATAAAAATTGACTATGATTCTCCTTTTTTATTTTTCTTCTTCGGAAAACCGCTACATAATGACATTTGTTCAGTTTTTATCTAAAAAACAAAAATGAATAATAAAAAAAAAACCCAACTTGTCAAGACGCAGGATAAATAAAATGGAAAAATAGAAAAATATGTGAATTCTTGAGAACATAATGAAGACTCCAAGAAGCCGAATAGATAAGACCTTCGTTTCTGTTGAAACGCAATTGCAGGCATGTATGTGACTATTTTCACAGATTCCATTCTTTTCCGAAATAAAAAGGCAGAAAAGTAAAAAAAAAAAAAAAAAAAAAAAAAAGCAGAAAATAATAATCTGTTCAAGACCTTCGGCACCACTGGTTCTCAATGGAGTCAGTTTTCGCGGTAACAAATTGACATCTCACTCTTGTATTCCTCCATGCTGGAAAAACTTTTCTCTAGTAAAAACATACGCCATCCTCTGGAGAATGATTTCCAATTATTAGTGCTACGTAACCATATGTGCTTGTAAAATAACAATTCCAATGAACAAAAAAATAAAATAAAATAAAACGCAACCACATCAGCAATGCTCTAAAGAAAAATTTTAGTTATTCTCTTTTTATTAGCAAGCTTGAAAATCCAAGTATGACGTCACAGAACCGGATATGACGTCACACCACCAGAATCTAAGCGTTTGTTAATGTTTCGTTACTTTAATCTTTTTCATCAGAAAATGCACTTCTTTATGTCTAGCTACACTGATGAATCGTGGAAACGAAAGACGTGTCTGTTGATAACTTCCTATTATCGTCTTATTGAGCTTTTTTTTTTTATTTGGTTGGGATTAAAATATAAATATTAATATTTATATTAGATTTCTGATTGGAAGTGGATGCATATATATATATTTGTGTGTGTGTGTGTGTGTGTGTGTGTGTGTGTGTGTGTGTATAATGAATACGTGTGTATTACATACGTTTGAAAGCCAAATCATGACACAATGTTATTGTTGTGGTGGCAACCACTTATTTGCATATGCAAATAACATAACACTATAAATGGCAAGCCTAGGTTGGCCTTGGTGTGTCTTACTCAAATACCACCGGAAGTGACGCCAAAGAGCGTAGATGTCCTCCCACCAAGACTCTCTGACTCGACACCGTCATTTGTACATATTGTAAATATACCTTTTCTTTAATACACTTATTATTGCGTTATCTTGTTGTTTGCGTCTTCATTGTATTTCCTTACTAATTATTGTTCAACCTTGCAACCACAACAGTTGGCGACGAGATATGAAGCGTCAAATATAACAGTTTGACGAAGAACTATTTAAAAAAATTTTAAAAAAACAACGCAAAGGTTGACCATTTTTTTTTTAAGGAATGCAAAGTGTTGACTAGCAAACGGATTTTACGCTAAAGAGAAGTTTCAACTCAAGTGAAAAAAAAAACTCTAACGTGGCAAAAGCGACAATTTACGCCGTTTTTTGGGAATCCGACTTGCAAACGAATGTAAAAGTGAATTTTTTTTTTGTCGCTACACGACAAATCTTACTAAAGGACCAACTTGCAAACGAAAAGCGAACTTTGTTCTGTCGCAAAAACGACAGGTCAGACCCGTATTACGAAAAGCAAGGAAGTAACCCACGAAAAAAGTTCACCAGTGGATTCTAATTACTGTTCTCCGTAAACAAAATATAAAAGAGAAAATTATAACGGACACAAAGGTGCAGGAAGTTTTCTCCATATGTGACGATGTGTTACTGTACAGCGAGAGAGTGGTAATACCCAAAACATTGCAGAATAGGATGTTAAGAGATTTCCACACAGGACATCCGGGGATAAATCGAATGAAGTCGTTAATGAGAAGCTACGTGTACTGGCGTAACATGGACACTGACATAGCGACAACAATTGATAAATGTAAAAGAATGCCAGTTAGCGGCAAAATCTCCACCTATAGTACACAAACCTTGGCCGAAAACCGACCAACCATGGTCGAGAATCCACATGGACTTCGCTGGTCCAGTAGGTGAAAACTATTATTTAATTGTAGTGGATAGTTTCACAAAATGGCCGGAGGTAATGCGTTGCAGGAATCCAACAACGAACAACTCAATAGGGTTCCTACACGAGTTGTTTGCAAGATTCGGTGTACCAGACACACTGGTCACTGACAACGGAACGCAGTTCACATCCACAGAGTTTAAGGAATTTTGCGACACGTTCCGAGTGAAGCACATTACGACTCCGCCGTATCATCCAAGGTCGAACGGCCTCGCGGAAAGGTTCGTGGACACGCTAAAACGAGCGTTAAAGAAATCCATTGGAACACCAACAGAAAAAGCTTTGCAACAATTCTTGCAAGTATATAGGATTACACCACATCCTAGTACACCATCAAACATATCACCAGCTGATCTAATGTTTGCCAGAAAGGTAAAATCAGCGTTTGACAAACTATTGCCAAGGCAGGCAATTATCCGAAACACTACACACACGAGAAGAAAGAAATATAACTCGGGAGATCGAGTATATTTTAAGTGCTACAGAAATAACACATCTTACTGGGAATGTGGAGTAGTGGATAAATGCATTGGTGATTGTACATACATGATTAAAGGTCCACAGAATATACATAAAAGGCACCTAAATCAGATAAAAAAACGTCATATCCAAGATGATGATGATACGACAACAGTCGAAGAGGAGGACACCATAGATATTATATACGAATTTTTTAATTTGGAACCGCCTCAAAATGCACCTGAACCCCGAAGATCAGGTAGGAAAAGAAAAGTGAATGAACCATTAATGGTAAACCCAAAAAGAAAAAGATATTGAAATCTGTGTGACTTCAAATCTTGGGAGGGGGGTGTTGTGGTGGCAACCACTTATTTGCATATGCGAATAACATAACACTATAAATGGCAAGCCTATGTTGGCCTTGGTGTGTCTTACTCAAATGCCACCGGAAGTGACGCCGAAGGGCGTACATGTCCTCCCACCAAGACTCTCTGACTCGACACCGTCATTTGTACATATTGTAAATATACCTTTTCTTTAATACACTTATTGCGTTATCTTGTTGTTTGCGTCTTCATTGTATTTCCTTACTAATTATTGTTCAACCTTGCAACCACAACAGTTATGTAGATAAATAATATTTATTGTTTAAAATTAATATATTTCGAAGCAATACTTCATCTTCAGAATTTTGCAAATTTTCTTTTTTTTTTTTCTTTCTTGCCATGGTATTGAATTTGATAAGAACATTATTAAAAGAAAGTCAACAGTGTTGGTCTTAGCGGTGTTGTTTTGAAATGTCGGAATAGCGCTGGCTACGCGTTTTTCAGTTAAGGTTCTAGATTCCGTGTAAGAAGCATCAATTAAAGTTGGAAAGGAATACGTATGCATTATATACGTTTGAAAGCCAAATCATGATGCAACGTTGTGTGGATAAACATTTGTTTACAAAGGAGTCACTACTAATCAAGGTCCGGAGGCCACTCGAGGATAAGGGTTAATGAGTGTACAGTACCCAATGGGACAATATCATAGTAATCGTTAGTAGTGGAAATTTGGTAGATTGGATTACTTAAAGGGACTGCTCAGCTAGAATTTGTTTATGTTGGACTTGAAGACGACCATATTGTTATCAGCTGGAAAGGATGAGAATAGAAAATAGTTCCACAGGCTTTCAGTTCTAAGAAAGGGGTGTTGTTCATGGTATCTACGTTTAGGTTTAGGCACAGATAAAGAGTGCGGGAAATTCTTATAAATATTTATTGTTTTAAAATAATATATTTCGGAGCAATACTTCATCTTCAGAATTTTGTACATTTTCTTTCTTTTTTTTTCTTGCCATGGTGTTGAATTTTATAAGAAAGCTATTAAAAGAAAGTTCGCACTGTTGTTCTTAGCAGTGTTGTTTTGAAATATCGGAATGGCGCTGGCTACGCATTTTTCAGTTATGGTTGTAGATTCCAAGTTAGAAGCGTCGATATATATGCTTGTTTGTTTATGCATAAAAAAGTGTACTAAATATTAATATAAACGAAGTATTATATTGAGGAAATAAAAAGAAAAAAAACAATTGGTTTGTTTTAGGTTTAAATGATTGCAGGTTGTAAAGGGAGCTGCCGTATTATGTCCAGCATACTTGTTCTTTTTTTAAAGATGTGTATTCCCGAATAAGCGATTTGTTAGCTCGCAGCCAATGAGAATTGCCTGAATTAAATGAGGGAGAAATTGTTATTTTTGTAACTGAAAAAGAAAAGGTAATGGTTTGTGTATGAGTTTATAAGCCAATTGCGAAGGTAGATATGGCGGTATATGTATAATGTTTATATTTGTTCTCTGTGCTGACTGGTGGCGGTATGAAGATATTAGAATTAGAGGCAAAAGTAGTAACCAACTTTCTCTAAAGATGTTGGCGGTCGTGATGTTTCTCATACGATGTAATGTAGGATTTTATTATAACGAAGAAATGTGTATAAAACGGCGTTCTAAAGTTACATAAAGTGGTGGATAATAGTTTAGACATAATAATTTTGCATGTGGCATTTGTTATTGCGAACCTATAGTAATTTGGTCCAGAGGGGAATTTCTGCAATCAAAGTATTTAAAAAATAAAAAAATATCTTTGTAAAATGATTCTTTTTCTCACTTGACTAAGCCACCAATTCCATCAACAACACTTTCCCCATGTGATGTAGCAAAATATTTCCAGGAAACTTTGCATTTTCATTTGTTTTTTGATAATGTAGGTATCAGTTTAACAATGTATCTATTTTTAAATTCTGATGATGGCCCATCTTAGTAGATTATGAGCATGTCCTCTTTTTCAAATTGAATGTAGTCTGTCAAAGCATTCGTCCTTTGTGTGGATCATCTGTAATAATCAGGAATGTTGGAAAACCATTGTTATACAGAGTAGCAGTAAATAAATTAATGAAAAAAAAAAAAATAAATTGGGTGTATCAGCTTGAACCGAAACCAAAACTTATCAAAAACTATCTATATATATATATATATAAAGTAGTAGCGTTCGTGTGTGTGTTTGTCTGTGTGTACAACTCTCCATGGTCAAAGAAATATATAAATCCGTTATAGGCTATTTCTATCAAAGGAACTTTCACATTTAGTTTTATGCGTCTTTTATATGTATAGTTTTTTTTAAACGAAATCTGCACTGAATGAGTAACCTCATTTGCACGTTACATTAAAGAAAATCTATTTTTATAGTTAACTCGATCTTTTTTATTCTTTGCTGTAACAGGATCGTTTTAATAGTACAATTTAGAAATATTATTTAAAATGTATTTATTTAGTTTATTTTAAATTCAGTTTATATTTGGATTAATTTATTTTCAATGATTAATATCTGAATAGAGTTGCGATTGAAAACGGAAGTCTCATATTAAACTATGAGTTATTTTCCCTATTTCCGGTTTTTTTTTTAAGGCAGGAGCTACTTTTTTTATTTGCAATTGAGTTAAGCAAATCACAGGGGTTTTTTTTAATCGTAACCATTTAATTTTTTTTCTTTTTTTCAAGAAGTGTATTTACAATAAAATATCATTGTGTTTTGTTAGACAGTTTTATACAAGAAAATCTATGCGGCGTTAATGGAAGTCGTATCTTTGATAGAGCAAGTACATTAAAAGGCTGCGTTGCCCGGGAAAAGTAACATTAATGTTTGTTTATAATACTATTTCATTTAAGATAATCTACATGGAATTGCCCGGGATGTTTAAATATCGTAATAACTTAAAACATATTTTTTAAGAAGGATATTTACAATAAAATGTCATTGTGTTTTTCCATTGCATACAAGAAAATATATACGGTGTTATTGGGGGTCATATCTTTGATAGAGCAAGTAATAATATATTAAAAGGTCGCCTTTCCCAGGAAAATTAACAATCATATGTTTTGTTATACTATTTTATCCAAGATAATCTATTCGGATTTGCCCGAGAGTTTTAAATATCGTAACTACTTAAAATTTATTATTTTTTTTAAAAAGGGTATTTACAATAAAATGTCATCGTGTTTTATTAGAGAATTTTATACGAGAAAATCTATGCGGCGTTAATAGAGGTCATATCTTGGATAAAGCAAGTATGTTAAAATGTTGCGTTGCCCGAGAAGAGTAACATTAATGTTTTGTTCGGAATTGCCCGGAATAAAAAAAGGTATATTAGCAGGTGTATTCAAACCCAACTTCATTCTTTTTCATGTGGCCTGGGCAACACCGAGTTATAACGCTGCTACTATATATATATATATATATATATATATATATATATATATATATATATATATATATATATATATGCTATAAAGCTGAATGTCTGTGTGTGTATGTGTGTGTCTGTCAGGTCATGAATAGGCTCCTATATGGTTGACTACTTTAAAAAACTGATTACATAGAATGATAGAAGATGTATCGAGACACAGGAATGGGTATGTTTGATCCGGCAGAACGGTGGTTCATTAAAATTGTGGGGTCTGCGTTCTCACCTGGTCCACAAAGTATGGAAATAAAAAATTTAAAAATTAAAAAAAAAACGTTTACAAGTGTTTTTGATATAGATGTACATAAGAATACTTTTATAAGTATGTTTTAACTTAAATAGGGATGGTATAATAAAATTGTGGTGTCTGCGTTCGCGCCTGGCCTCCATAGAATGGAAATAGGCACAAACTTTAATAAATACTTTTCATATCTATCTGCGTAAGTATACTTTGATAATTATGTTTCAGTTTGAAGAAATATAGTATAATAAAATTATGGGGTGTTCGTTCACACCTGACCTCCATAGAATTGAAA
>NC_136498.1:122673281-122748281 GCF_053919585.1 Euprymna scolopes | reverse complement strand
GTAGCACGTTTTGTCATACGAGGGTCGTTCCAATTTTTTTTAACTGGAAACGTTGAAGAGCTACAAAGACAGGAGTTGTGCGACTAAAACGAGCGATCATTTGTACTTTTGCCATGAATTCAAGGACGCATCTCTGAATCTGATGCACGTCAATGACAGGGGTTGTTTTCTTAGTTTCACACCGTCAATATCTCCAACAAAGATGTGTAACTTTCAGGTTATGAATGCATGAGTCCAGTCATGATAACAACGCAATTTGCCATCGTGTCTAATTCATCCGCGCGGAATAAAAACATAGGAAGCATTACTTTGTGAACATCCCTCCTCCTCCTCCTCCTCCTCCTCCTCCTCCTCCTCCTCCTGTTTCTGCTACTACTACCGCTACTACTACTACTACTACTACTACTACTACTACTACCACTACCACTACTACTACTACTACTACTACTACTACACATTTTAATTGTTTTCAATGAAGCAGTTCTAATAATACTTGTTTAGCCATTGCTTTGCTTGAATAGTATATTCCCCATCAGAAAGCAATGCTTTATCATGACATTGTTTTGAAAATTTGCAAATGAGCCGGTTCCCATAATTTCAGCAATCTGGCCAAGTAGGAGTTACATCAGAGTTTTCCTTCTCCGATATGAATGTCTTACCTACGAGTAGAATAAACCATAGAAATGAGTTTGAAACGAATGTTGATCTTGTGAGAATCACACGCTTTAGAACTGAAAAAAGGACACTGGAATAAAGCAAGTTTTACCTGAGAAGATGAATTTCAGTCTTCTAAGTTGGATTGCGAAAAATATGCCCATTTCTCGCGTCTCTGAGAGTCTAGTAGTTTTCTTGAGGTGTTGAATTGCTTCTCTTCGGAGAAGCTAGTAAAAGGGAACAGAAACCATTTATTTATGGCAACTGGATGAATAAAACTCCAATAAACGGAGTCGAATTGTCAGTTCTAGGAAAGACGATGTGCGTCTAAAAATTCCTATCATAATAGGAATAAATACTTGGTTAAAGGAAAAAAGGGAATCGTGCTCCAAGCATGGTTGACCTCGAGACCTCCCCTTGGGGGGGGGATGCTTTTTTGGCGTCTACACCCTAGCAAGGTTTTTTTGCAAAGAGGGCGAAAATGTCTGTTAGTTTTAAAACTGCGCACGTAGGAAGTTTTCTAGCGATCCAATCAAAGGCTTGAAAAAGAAACCATGGCATTCAGCGCCTCAACCAATCAGGCTCGCTTTTCCATATACAATTTCCAACAATCTACGTCAATTACAAACTAGTTAAAATGAGGTGGGGGGGACGCTTAGCGTTTGACGTTATATAGGCTGAGTCACGTGATCTCTAAAGAAGCGATGATTGGATTTCCCTATTGGATAATCCACACAACCCATAAAGGAATAAGTGATCATAATAGGAGATGAGAATTATCGTCATAATATTTTTCATTGATTTTTTTTAAGAAAATTGAAGAACAATATTATCATTAATGTTGAGAGATCGATTGATCTGAATATTCGGTACTTGTGCACATTTTGAACCGGACGTAGCTAATCGTCCACTCGGCTTTGCCCGGAACATGACGTCAACCGCCGGATTATGCCGTGCAACGCCGATGATCAAATCGTAATAACGGTATAAAACATTAATAGTAAAGTATAAATGGAAATCGTAGAAATTAAAAAAGAAAAGAAAAGAAAAGAAAAGAAAAAACACCTTTAAAAAAAAAAGAAAAGGAAAAATACCTTTAAGAAAAAGAAAAAAAGAAAAAATACCTTTAAGAAAAAGAAAAAAAGAAAAAATACCTTTAAGAAAAAAAGAAAAAATACCTTTAAGAAAAAAAGAAAAATACCTTTAAAAATATCTTTAAAAAAGAAAAAATACATTAAAAAAAGAAAAAAATACCTTCAAAAAAAGAAAGAAAAAAAGTAAAAATAACTTTTGAAAAAAAAAAAAGAAAAAATACCGGTACTCATGCAGAGAGTGATCCGTGCTAAAATAATAACGTTATTATTTTAAAAGCCATTCTTAACATGGGGAAGGGAGGGTGTTTTGTACCTATTCTGTACTTTAACCTTACAATTGAATAAAAAAAACATATAATAAAACTTTAATTAAACGTGGAAATACGATTTAAAAAATAGCGCGGATCACTCTCTGCATTAGCATCAAAATACTTTGAAAAAAAAAAGAAAATAAAAAATACCTGACTTTATTTTGTTTTATAATTCATTTAATGTTTCATGGTAAATATTTTTTTTATAAAGGGGAGAGGTTTACTATAACCGTTTTTTTTTATTTTTTGTTTTCATTTTTATAGATAATATTTAGCAAACAAAAGTTGTTTCTTTTATTGTTTTTTCAAAACAAATTATGTTTTTTTCTTTCTGAAAGTTTTTTAAAAAGGTTCAAAGAAGCAGTTTTTCTTTTCAAATATTTTTCAATAACACGAAACTGCGAATAAAATATAAAAAAAAAACTCGTAATTTCTCCTTTAAAAGTGGGTTATTTATTTTCTTTATGGATTATACTTCCAAAATAAACTATTAAAGTTGTTTTAAAAGTAATAGAAATATATATATATATATATATATATATATATATATATATATATATATATATATATATATATATTAAAACAGTAATGAATTTTACGAACTCAATATTTTTCAATTTTTAAACTTTAAAAATCTATCAAAACTTTTCTATTGGTTCTATTTTTACGATATTTTCAGGGTCAATGTGAAATTTTATGTTCTTTCCAATAAACCGAATATAATATTTTAGACAAACGTTTTTTTTTTAATTCACGCCCCTCCCCCATTTTCAAATGTCTATTAAAAAGTAAATAATTAATTTACTGGCCAAAGTTTTATATATCACAAATTGAAGATCAAAGATGAATAAATAATATATTAAAATTTAAAACAAAAAAGAAGTGTTTTTTAGAAATTTACCTGTAAAGTCCGAAGTTTAAAACCTTTAAAAAAAAAAAAAAAAAAAAACACGTTGTGTGTGTGTGTGTGTGTGTGTGTTTTTTTTTTTTAATGAAACCTTGGTCTTTACTTCTTTAATTGAAAAAAAATTGGGGTTTGAATTATATTTTTCAAGTAGTTATAAGCTTGGAAAGACAGGGGGTCGAATTAATTCACACCCCTCCCCCATTTTCAAATGTCTATTAAAAAGTAAATAATTAATTTACTCACCAAAGTTTTATATATCACAAATTGAAGATCAAAGATGAATAAATAATATATTCAAATTTAAAACAAAAAAGAAGTGTTTTATTTTTAGAAATTTACCTGTAAAGTCCGAAGTTTAAAACCCTTTTTTTTAACCACGGTGTTTTTTTTTTGTTTTTTTTTTTTTGTTATTTTTTATGAAACCTTGGTCCTTGCTCCTTTAATTGAAAAAAAAATTAGGGTTTGAATTACATTTTTCGAGTAGTCATAAGCTTGAAAAGACAGGGGGTCGAATTAATTCCATCCCCCTCATTCTTAAATGTCTATTAAAACGTAAATAATTAATTTACTCGCCAAAGTTTTATATATCACAAATTGAAGATCAAAGATGAATAAATAATATATTAAAATTTAAAACAAAAAAGAAGTGTTTTTTTAGAGATTTATCTGTAGAGTCCGAAGTTTAAAACCTTTTTTTTTTTTTAAATCACTTTGTTTGTTTTTTGTTTTTTGTTTTTTGTTTTTTTGTTTAAATGAAACCTTGGTCCTTGCTCCTTTAATTGAAAAAAAAATTAGGGTTTTAATTATATTTTTTCAAGTAGTTATAAGCTTGGAAAGACAGGGGGTCGAATTATTCAATATTTTTCACGAAGTTTCTGACACATCTACGCCACATGTAAAGCAATTCTTTTGGGAGTCCGTTTAATTTCTTATTTTGACAACAAAAACAAAAAACTTTTTCAGGGTCTACCATTGTTTGTCTAACGTAAATTCATATTAATGTTACTCTCCATGTTTTCCATGTTACATCTAGTTTAAATTTTATTTTTCTCTTCCAATATTTATCCGAAAGTCGTCTGCTCCTTACGCGCATTGTGATTGACAGATCGCCATATGACGTCAGATTACAGGCAAGCCCGAGTGTTTGACGTAATGTTCTGGACAAAACCCAGAGGACGTTTAAAATCTGCACAAGTACTGAATATTTTAAGACAGACTTTGAGAGAGAGAGAGAGAGAGAGAGAGAGAGAGAGAGAGAGAGAGAGAGAGAGAGAGAGAGAGAGGGGGGGATACGAACAGATTAAAACTGTCAAGCATAATATTGAATTTTTTTTTTTTAATTCTAGTCTCAAAACGACTTAGGCTGGCTTACATGACCCCTATTTACCTTTATCCAATCAACGTGCCCCATAAAGGGATAAGGGAGCATAACCATGCTGACCAATATATAAGTGGCTTATAAATTCCAATAGTTTTTTGGGGTTTATTTTTTTCATATCTATTAATACATTTTTAGAAAACGTTATCCGTTCTGAAATCGATCCGGTAGATATCTCACTGCTGATGCTATTCTCTATCTATATAAGAGCTAGGTACGTCCAAGGATGGAATACTGTTGCCACATCTGGGCAGGAGCTGCTAGAAAGAACTTGTCCTG
Source organism: Euprymna scolopes (assembly GCF_053919585.1). Taxonomy (NCBI): domain Eukaryota; kingdom Metazoa; phylum Mollusca; class Cephalopoda; order Sepiida; family Sepiolidae; genus Euprymna; species Euprymna scolopes. The sequence continues at coordinate 122,743,658 of NC_136498.1, read as the reverse complement.
CCTTGATAGAGTTCAAAATAGACTTCGTAGCCTCATAGGAGATATCCTTTTCTCTTCCTTGCAACCTCTATCTCACAGAAGAGATGTTGCGAGTCTGTCTCTGATGCATCGTTATTTTCATGGAAAGTGTTCAACTGAGCTTCAATCTATGGTCCCCCCTCGCCAACCTTTCACAAGAAATACTCGTCTAACTGTAAACACTATCAATAATTCCCCCCCACTCTTTATCTGTGCCTAAACCTAAACGTAGATTCCATGAACAAATCTTCTTTCTTAGAACTGCACGCCTGTGGAATTGTCTTCCGTTTTCCTGCTTTCCGGTTGATTACAATATGGTTGTCTTCAAGTCCTACGTAAATAAGTTCTTGATGAGCCGTTCCATATAAGTTATCAAATTTAACAAATTTTCATTACTAATGATTACTATATTGTCCAATTTCTACTGTACACTCTTTAACCCTTATCCTTGAGTGGCCTTTTGGCCTTGATAATGTGGTGATGCCTATGTAAAAAAAAAAAATGAAATTACAGTATTTAAAAAAATGGTTGGAAGCTCTTAGTTGCTTAGCAACCAATATTTCTTGACCATTGGTTTCGATTGATCGGAATATATTTATCGCAATTTGCTTACATAACTTTTCGTATCGTCAACAGATTCTATTCTGTATTCAACATGCACATCTTATATAAATACAGAAAAAGGAGGGGAAAACAAATCTCTTGTTGCTATAGCAACAAGATTTTCTTAAAGTAAACATTCTCAAAATCATGATTCCAATTCTGGTTCTTTATAAATCTCTAAATATTCATTTTTGACCGATTGCCATCAAAAGACATGTCGAATGTGCATATATTTTCTCAAATGTAAAAATATTACTTGTAATATATATATATATATATATATATATATATATATATATATATATATATATATATACTAGACTACCCGTGACCCATTGGGTCAGTATGTTATATTAGCTATGGAATTCATGTATGAGCGTGGCACTTGTGACGTAAAGAAAATAGTTTTTATTTTAAATAACAGAAACATTTCTATGAAAGTATATTAAAATGAAAAATCACGGACTGATCACTCAAACGTGAAAAAAAAATCCTCCCTATTCGTGTAAAGTTACCTATTTTTCCGAATAATCGCTCAAAAATCGAAAATTAAACATGATTTTCCTACGAGTCGAACGCCGACGAAAGCCATTTAGCAGCAAAAACGCACATGAACCTACCGATGAGAAATATACTTACTTACTTGTACTTGAAACGACATTCACCCTGGAGGAGTTGAGTCGGCTTCATGAAGATGCACATCTCGTATCGCTGTGGCCCAAGCCCGGCGATCGGAGGCAAGATCCCGAGTGAGCAACAGCCAGTCACGTCTCCAACGAGACAGGCCATAGATGAGCGGGCCCGAAATAAGCTCAGCGTCGGCATTGATAGTCCCGAGCCACGTTCTTAGCTGGCCACCGACACGTTTTTTTCAGCGGGGTAGAGGACGTGGGGAGATAGCCTCGTGGATAAAGACCCCTGCATCACAGCGAGAGGCATGGCCGAACCATGGAAGGCGTCGAGCCCGCAGTAGGTCAGTAATTGCCTGGAGATTTCAGTGATGCCGGACTTCTTTGTTGGCGACGAAATCCAGGGGACGGACATGGAGAATGTGGCAGAGATTGTAGTGGTCGAAAACTTCTACGCGTCGCAGATCCGCTTTCCGTATGGGCCAGGTCTCACATCCATACAAAAGTATTGAGCGGACGAGGGCCTGGTAGATTTGTATTTTTGTCCTCAGACGTATTTCAGGCCGTGACCATAATCGCCTTTGGAGTCGACAAAAGGCAGCTCATGCGGCATTAATGCGTGTTTCAATCTCATTCATGCCTTGACCGGTACCAATGAATGTGCAGCCCAGGTATTTGAAGCTATCCGTCTCCTCGAGGGTTTCCCCGTTTAGAATGACAGAGCACCTTTCTGCTTGGGGGATGCCAGCTGATAGAATCTTCGTCTTGCTGGCGTTGATTCTCATACCGATGGCAGCTGCCTTCTCCTGGATTCGGTTCAGCACCGTCTGTATGTCTCTGTAGCTCTCCCCGAGAACTGCAATATCGTCCGCGTAGTCCAAATCGGTGAGATGAAAGTTACACCCTACCACGACGCCAGGATATCCAGGCAGCGCCTGCTCCATGATCCAATCAATAGCGTAATTGAAAAGGGTGGGCGAGAGCGCGCATCCCTGGCGGACACCACTGCTGACATTGAAGAAAGAGGAGTCCTGGCCATAACAGCGGACAATGGTAGTAGGCCTTGATCAAGTTGAGTAGCTTCGGGGGGATACCATCTGCTTCCATCACTCTCCACAGGGTACCGCGGTCGACCGAGTCAAAAGCGGCAGCGAAGTCGATAAAGCATACGATTGTACGCTGTTGGTAGCACCAGCGCTGTTCCAAGGCTCGCCTCAGCGTGAATATTTGGTCGATGCATCCGCGGCCAGGTCAGAATCTGCATTGGTTAGGACGAGTCCTTCTGACCCTTTCGTATTGAAACCGTCTCAGAATGAGGATAGTGAAGACTTTGGCAGCTACATTTATAAGGCTGATACCTCTGTAGTTACTAAATGTCCGTTTGTCACCCTTCTTAAAAAAAGGGAAGAAGGATGGCGTCACTCCAATCTTGGGGAATCTCCCCACTATTCCAAATCTCAGAAATCAGCTGGTGTAGGCGAGGAGTTAATTCATCGATTCCAGTCTTGTAGACCTCAGCCGGGATACCGTCCTCGCCTGGAGCTTTGTTATTCTTCAACTTGGCAATGACGGCTCTGATTTCTTCATGGCTGGGGGTATCCGACGAGCAATCGTAGAGATCTGCAGCGGTGGGGGTGTTTTGACCTGGTATTGTAGGTGGAGCCTGGTGGTTCAGGAGTTCACGGAAGTGCTCGTGCCACCGATCCAATTGTGCGTTTAGCTCAGTAATGATTTCACCTCCACTGTTGTGGATGGATTCGCTCACGGATGACCTCGTCTGTGTGCTGGACTTCAATAGTTCATATAACTTGCGGGAGTCCCCTACCGAGGCTGCATGTTCCATGTCAGTTGCGATATTGTGCCAGTAAACATTGCGGTCGTTGCGGGCAGAGTGCGTTGTTTCTCAGCGAAGGCGACGATAGTTGGCATCTCCGTTGAGTCTGGCACGTTTAGCCTCCTCACCCAATTTCACCGTTCGACTTGAGATCCAGTCCTTTTGACGACGCTTTGTGAAACCCACGGTGTTGGCCGCTGCTTCAGTGACGTCCTTTTTGAGTGCTTTCCATATATCTTCCACCGATTCTTCTGGTTGTAAACCATTGAATCGGTTGCGTAGGTCCAGTCTAAACTGAGTCGCAGTGTCGTCCACTTTCAGCTTCGTGATATCAAGACGTTTTTGACGGGAAACGTGTTTGTTGGCCTTCAGTCGCATTGTGAGCTTGGCTCTAACAAGGACATGATCCGATCCATGGGTATTTCCTGTTTCAGCACCTCTGTAAGCGCGGCAGTCACGCATATTGCTTACCCAGCGTTTGCGTATCAAAATGCAGTCTATCTGGTTCGCCGTGACACCGTCATTCGAGTACCACGTCACCAGATGATGAGAAATATAGGAATGAAAACCCCATATTGGAATCCTTCAACCAAGTTATAGAAAATTAAAATCTAAAAAAAAAAATAATCAATAAAACCTGAAGCAAAAAAACAAAACCTAAATCAAATAAAATAAAACAAATATTGAAACAGATTAGTAAATGTGTCAACAAATTCACCGTTTACACACTACTATTGTGTATCTAGAAATGTAAACAAAAAATAAAAAAGAAGGAAGAAAAGAAGGACGGAAAAGGGACGGATAGAGAGTAGTAGTAGTAGTAGTAGTAGTAGTAGTAGTAGTCTTGGTTTTACTACAATCGTTCTTATGTTTGTCAACGGGTTAAAGTTGTTTAGTTGTAAGAAAATAACGTCAGTATAGTTGTAATAAAGAATAGTTGCACCCCCCCCCACTATTCCCATGTTAAATAATAATTTCGAAATAATTACGTTAATATTTCAGTGCGCAGGTCAAAATCTGCAAAAGAAGCGATTTGTGTTTATTTGTTTATGTTGTTATGGGTTAATGTTTATGCGCGCATGCGCAATCAGATGTCGTAAACTGGAAAGTGGGTTACATCACTCGTTACAAGGTCATTTGAGTTTTATATATATATATATATATATTAGTAGGCCGCTCGGCATTGCCCGGTCATAAAATACGCTTAAATATATTTTGATTAATGCAGATTTCGTATTTATTATATTATATTGGACCCAATATATAGTAATTATTAAAAAAGCAAAAGAAAATGACTCGTGCGCCACCACCGAGAATCGAAACCAGAACGTTTAGCTTATGATTTACTTTTTCCTTTGACGTTAATGTCTGAGCTATGAAGACATGTTTGCTGCAAGGCTAAAAATTAAAAGATGAAACTATAGCTATTACGTTACGCATGCATATTCGTAATGCCGTCGTTCGACCTTCACCTTGTAAATTCCATTTTGATTTTCACATTTTTACACAGATTTTCGCCGACTACAACCCAAATATAAAGTTTCGTATGGGTTCGAATACCCTATATATTAAGTTTTATGTCTGCAGACCAAACACTAACAGAAGAGTTTGGTAGACAAAAAATTTTAAACAAATATATATACGCATACATAAATATATATAAAGAGAGGTTTGTGTTGACTATAAGATTAAATCTAATGTTTAAATATTACAAATAAAGATAAATAATGTAATGGCTATTAGTGTAAACATAATGAATTTATATGTGCCATCTGTTGTTTTACGGTATTTTGGTCCAAAGGGGGAAAACTGCGCCTCTTTTATTATATATATATATATATATATTTTTTTTTTTTTTTTTTTTTACACAGTGATCACCACTTATCAAGGCCCGGAAGCCACTCAGGGATAAGGTTATTGCAAGTACATTACGTTAGTGTGGAGCTTTGATGAAGTGTTTACTTAAGGAGGCGATTCATTAGGAATTTGTTAACATTGGACATATATATATATATATATATATATATATATATATATTAAGTTTGTTTTTGAAATGTCGTTACTTTCAATATATACCGTTTTCGTTTAACGGGTCTAGATTGTTATTTTAAAACCATTCACCGTTAATTTTGAGTTAAGCTCGATGTGTTTATTTAATAGGGACAGAGCATATATAGTGCAAAGTTTTGTTGAAAATTCAAAGACTCACGTTTTCTTTTTTATAACATTCGTTTATTTCTTGGATTTTTTCCATTGCAGCTGTTTCATTGATGAGTAGGCAATTTTACGATTTATGTTTCCATTGATGTTTCCATAAAAATATCCTGTCCCCACCAACTTCTTCAGGTGTTTTTCCATTAGATTTTTACAACAAATGGTATATTTTTAACATGCTGACATCATATTCGGGTAATATATATATATATATATATATATATATATATATATATATATATATATATATACTAGCAAAAGTACCCGTCGTTGACTGGGTTCAAAAACAGCCTACAGAAAATGGACTCTGATTTATGAACGTATGATAGGTTATGAAAAGGCAGGGTTGCAAAGAGATAGCTTCGAATTTGGAGGTATCAAAACCAAAGCAAAATATGATGAAAGTAAAAATAAAATAGATAAACCCCATAATTTATTATACCATACCTGTTCACACTGAAACACTTATCACAATATTCTGTGGATCTATATTAAAAAAAAAACTTGTTAAACTTTGTGACATATTTCCATTCTATGGAGGTCAGGCGCGATTGAACACCCCATAATTTTATTATACCATATTTCTTCAAACTGAAACATAATTATCAAAGTATACTTACGCAGATAGATATGAAAAGTCTTTATTAAAGTTTGTGCCTATTTCCATTCTATGGAGGCCAGGCGCGAACACAGACACCACAATTTTATTATACCATCCTTATTTAAGTTAAAACAGACTTATAAAGTATTGTTATGTACATATATATCAAAAACACTTGTAAACGTTTTTTTTTAATTTTTTAATTTTATTTCCATACTTTTATGCCAGACAGATCAAACATACTCATTCCTGTGTCTCGATACATCTTCTGTCATTATATGTGATCAGTTTTCTATATTAGTCAACCATATAGGAGCCTATTCGTGACCAGATACACACGCAGACGTTCAGCTTTATATATATACATATATATATATATATATATATATATATATATATATATATATATATATATAATATATATATATATATATATATTTAACAATCATCAGAATATTATTTTCATAATTTTCATCATCATCATTATATATTTATATATATATATATATATATATATATATATATATATAATGATGATGAAAATTATGCAAATAATATTCTGACGTAATGGAGAGATGAAAGAAGAAACCAAATTACATGTTCATCAACATTTCGTCTTTATTTCAAGACTTCTGTGGGATGGTTAATTTGAAGAAAATAAAATACCAGTACAATATTTGAAAATATTCTTGTGCTTGTAAGGCACCCTTTTCACATTTTACAAACAGGATATATCTTCAAAGTTTGCAACGCAAATATATGCCAAGGCCTCGCAGACTTTTCTTTCATATAAGCTGTATCGCCTGAAAGAGGTCTCTAGTTACTGGTAACTAGCTAATCGACACATGATCTTGACTGTGTAGCAATATATTACTCATTCAGTATATGTCAGCCTATGTCACGGTAACATATATTGGGTGAGTTTCTAGAAGTATTTTGTATATTTTTTTAGTTTGAACTAATTTTCTCAAACTTAAGGTATTCCAAAGACCTCGCCGCCATTTGTCTTTTTCGAATATATCGATAAACACTGTATGATATTCGAACTGAATAAACATTTTACATTAAATTAAAAAAAAAACTAAAAATTTATCCAGTTTGGTAGAAAAGTAACTTATCTTGCCTTAATATTTATTTGTTATATATTTGTTTTGTTTGTTTGTTTGTTTGTTTGTTTGTTTGTTTGTTTGTTTGTTTGTTTGTTTGTTTGTTTGTTTGTTGTTGTTGTTGTTGTTGTTGTTGTTGTTGTTGTTGTTGTTGTTGAAGAAGAAGAAGAAGAAGAAGAAGAAGAAGAAGAAGAAGAAGAAGAAGAAGAAGAACACTTTTTCGAATCTGTGTATAGTAAAACAAACCCAAAATGCTTAACGGATCTAAAAGGTGAACTTGGAAATGAGGGCTCATTTTACTTCTTTCTTTTTTCCACTACTGTGCCTCGCCAATCACAAACAAGGATTTGTTGATTTTCGACTTTGAGTATATTAAAAAAAATTTAAATTCATTTTTAAGTATGATTAAAACATTTGCCGATTTTACAATAATTTTTTCCACTTTATTTTTATTTTTACTTGTTTTATTGTTCAAAACAGAGTTAATTTTAAAATGGGTAATGGTTGGGGACAGATGCTTCAGAAAGGTTATCTAAATTTATAAAAGGCGATAATAAGTGTTTTAAGATTGTGACATGAACGCTTTGGAGTTAAAATCAATTTAGTATTATGTATTCATAATGGTAAAAAAACACATGTTATAACTTTCTACACCATGATCGACACAAAAACTGAAACAAAAACTGAAACAAAAACTGAAACAAAACTGAAAGAAAACTGAAACAAAAATTGAAACAAAAACTGGAACAAAAATGAAACAAAAACTGAAGCAAAACCGAAACAAAAACTGAAACAAAAACTGAAACAAAACTGAAACAAAAAACGATGCGTAATGAAACGGAATATAGTATTTTATTAAATCATAAAAAAAATAATTTATTTAAAAAAATGTGGATTTTAAAATGTTGTCAATATTGTTTTTTAAGAACTCAGGAATCTTTTTTGAACTTAATAATCTTTCTGTTGAATCTGAACGGAATTTCGAACGGAATAATTTATTTAGATCACGATGATAGCATGCTCTCGTTCAGTCAGCCATGATAGGTAGAAGTCTCGATAATTCGCAATTGTTTTCTGAGTCTCGACCACACTGAGGATTGAATCTTCAACCTCCAGAAGTGTTTCCCTTACAACTGGATTTTACCAAGTACTTTATCCCTTACGTCACGTGGCCTTTGAGAAGATACACCTGAAGAAGGTCGAGGGTTACATCGGCCGAAACGTTGTGAAAATAACACTCAAGATGGGAAAAGTAGTCCGAATAATTCAAATAATACATTATATCAATCCTCATCTCAAAAATTCAGATTAAGTTCAGATTTTTACTAAATGTTTTGACTACCCTTGCAATTTTCCGTTTTGATTTTTTTTTTTTTTTTCTGATAAATGGGTGGACAAATCAGTCCATCTTCCTGGACTGGTTGCAACAGGTCTTCCACCCCCAAACAGCCCATGTGAAGCGGCCCATACTCCTTCTGGTCGATCGACATATCAGTCACCAGTCCATTGAAGCAGCGACTTTTTGCAAGGACAATGGCATCATCCTGTATGCCCTACCTCCACATGCACTCCACCTTATGCAGCCATTGGATGTTGGGGTTTTCAAGACAATGAAAGCGTAATGGCGGAAATCCGTCAAAAAAACAAAATGAACTGGAAATTGTCACCAAGCACACATTCGCACTTGTTTTCAAAGAGGCATATGAAACTACCATCAAGCGAGATCTGGCCCCACAAGCTTTCAGGAACAGTGGCATATATCCACTGGATCCAAACAACATTGAGTGGCAGAAAATATTGCCAGATATCACAGCAGAGGTTGCAATCAGGGCACGTGGTTGCAGGGAGGGTCGCTAAGTGGATGCTGTCAGGGCAAGTGGTTGCAAAGCGGGCATCTCTTTGACAAGTAATTTTGCTTCTTAAATCCTTACTAATGTTGTGTGAGTCTCTGCTGCCTTTAATAAAAATTCTTTAATAAATTTTTTATTTTTGCTTTTATATGAAAATTAGGCATTGTAGATTGTAACAATGAAAAATAATTGTTTTTCAGGAAAATTACGAAAAAAGCCCCTAAAATCCGTATTAACGAAATCGATATAATTCGAAGAAAGATTTTCTCGGACTAACGATATTATCATTAAAAAAAAAAAAAAAAAAAAAATAATAATAATAATAATAATAATAATTATTATTATTATTATTATGTACCTAGTAGTAGTAGTAGTAATAATAATAATAATAATAATAAATAGGAGGAGGTACCAGGATTAATGCAAATTTGCGAGTAATACACCAACATATTAAACACATGTCAAACTTCATGATATATGGAGATATGAACAAGCTGGTTTCTGATATGTGTAGGTACACATTGAACAATTCATATCCATTAGTATTACATTCACATTTCATCTATATTTGATTTTGATTCGTTTACATTTTGTTTCGCATCGTTTAAATTTTGTTTTTGTGCAGTTTAAAATTCGCTCCGGTCCTAATATAAACAACTTCACACCCTCGTAATCTAGTTGTTGTTTCAAGACGTTTCGCCCACTTATTCCTCTGGTTTTCTGAAATATTAATTCACCGCGTTATAATTCCAAGATACCTTTACCGAACTTGTATGCTGTTTATGAAACGACACCATTGTAAGTACTCCCGCCGCATGTCAGCAGATGTGGTCTCTGACGCTGTCAAAACCGCAATGGCCGTGGTCGTCCTCTCCTGGGAGTTCTTTACAAGATTGTTCCGCGTCGCAGACTTCGTTGTCGGTTGCCGATGCCGGAGTCGCTGAAAATCAATTAGCACCTCATGCAGATCAAAAGAAAAAAAAACACAGGGGTTTCTAGTCTACTAAAAGTTAATTTACTTTATTTACTTAATTAAAAAACAAATTATATGCACATAAATCATTTGTATGTCTTCTGAATACACAAACACACACACAGACATATGTGTGCGCATGCGCGTGCGTGTGTTTATTTATTATTTTTACAAAAAAATATAATAGCAAAAAATATTTCTTTTTTAAAGATTACGTTTTTAACGTAATTTTTAAATGTAAGATTTTAATATCCTCTTTGCATGAATGAACATGTAATTATTCCTTGCATGAATGAACTTATCAGCGTAACATAATTTTGATATAATCTTGAAAAATTAAAAATTTTAAAGCAGGAACGCACAAAATTAATTCAATTAAAAAATGGTAAAAATTATACAAACGTTTGCGAATGCACAACGGTTGGGCAAAAAAAACCCATTTCTTTTCTATTGGTTGAAATTGGAATGGAGATGATATATTAAAACGTGTCTATTTATAAAGGATTGATTGTTTGATTATTTTATCAGAGTTAATGTCGTTGTGTGTGTGTGTGTGTGTGTGTGTGTGTGTGTGTGTGTGTGTGTGTGTGTGTGTGATCGTCTATTGGTCTTTCTATTACATATGTTCATATGCTGTTAAGTGTGAATATGTGTGTGACATGTCATGTATCTTCAACATACCTTCTGCCATTTCGTTGATCCATCTGGAAATTCTCGTCTGGGAGGGAGACTTGATACCTGTTTTGGGGGACGAAGATTTATTTCACTCCAAGACAAGAAATTGGTTCTATAGTTTTTTTTATTCACCTTCCAGTTTGTTCGCCGAATATTGAAAAGTGAATTTGGCCTGTGTTGTTTTTTTTCTTCTAGGTCTTATTTCTACCATGTCAGCGTTCGCCCTCTTCCCCCCCCCAGCGAAGGGGAGGAGACAACGGCGTCCACTCTCTTCCAAGTCCACTCTCTTCCAAGTCCCAACCAAATCTCCTCGATTCAGCTAACCTGATCACATGACTCACACGCAATCCAATCAGCTGATCTTGACTTCCGGTCAACGTCTCTACACTATAATTCTCTCTCTCTCTCTCTCTCTCTCTCTCTCTCTCTCTCTCTCTCTCTCTCTCTCTCTCCATTCTCTTACACAACCACCCGATGTCATTTTCAGATAGCCTTTTGACTTTCTGACATTTTGGGCTTCTGTAGAACTCTTGCTAGACGACTTTGCGTTTTTGTATTTTTTTTTTTTTTTATTGTGCGAAGCCAGAATTTCTCGCTTTGTGGGACTTATTATGTTTTTGTTTGGGGGGGGGGTTGTACAATGTTTTTTTTATTATTATTTAATTCAATATCTTAGGACTTTACTAATTATCTTTGAAATAGACTCAGAAAACTAATATTTATCTTTCAAGGGATTTTTACAATGAATTTATTTAACTTCAAAATACAGCTGAACTTGTCAGTTTTCGAATGTTGCTGTGAAAACATTTTTCATTATTTTTTTTTTCTTCACGTGTAAAAATATTCCTTTCATTTTGGAAACCAACTCTATACTTTAATCTTTCAAATATAATCAAAAAGTAGTTGGAAAACTATAAAAAAAAAAAATTACGATAAACCGGCTTTCGAAACGGTACTTTCACCTAACAGTTTGATAAACAAAACTATGCCCCCTATCAGCTTTCCGACATTAATGCATGTACCTAGTAAAAGTAAATCCCCACTGATGCCCTTATTATACCGCATTGAAATAATAACGTCACTATTTAGAAAGTCATTCTTAACATGGGAGGGAAAGATGCTTTGTAACTATTCTGTACTTTCACCTAACAAATTTATAAACAAAACTATGCCCCCTATCAGCTTTCCGACATTAATGCATGTACCTAGTAAAAGTAAATCCCCACTGATGCCCTTATTATACCGCATTGAAATAATAACGTCACTATTTAGAAAGCCATTCTTAACATGGGAGGGAAAGATGCTTTGTAACTATTCTGTACTTTCACCTAACAAATTTATAAACAAAACTATGCCCCTATCAGTTTTCCGCCATTAATGCAGTACCAAGTGAAACTTTAAATCGATGACGTAAGTACTGAAATTTTCTTGAATGCATATTCTCGAAAAACATCATGTGTTTGTCTATTGTATGCTCATTTTAAAACGCTTCTTCCTTTCTAATTGACTGGGAATGTTCTTTACTAAAAATATATTCTTTATTCGTTTATAGTTTCTTTTAAAGAAGAAATATCTGTGCTTAATTAGAAATTTCCTTCAACAAAAATCATCATATTCAAAATGGCCGACCACTGAGTTTGCATTGATTTATTTTCTTACCTTTCTACAAGCAACTTTTTTAATTTGTTTTTTTTTTCTCTCTTCTGTTTATTATTTTCTTCCTCCAAATTAATTATTATTTTTTTTATTTTATTTTATTTTAGAATAAAAGAATAGAATTTTAAGACTTATATAAACCCGGAAATTATTGCCATGGCAACGTTTCTTGTCTTTAATGTTGAAATTTAGTAAATGGAATTAATGGCGGCCAGGAAATAGTAATCCCCTCCCTTTCTGCATCCCTGGCAAATGGCTGGCTTATCCCAGGTTAATAAGTACTTACTATGTCTTTTTCTTTCTTTCTTTTCTTTTTTTTTTTTTTTTCATAAACCAAGGATGGTTTATAAAGAGTAAACTCTTTGAATAGATGAATAACGCGTACAGAACTATGTCGGCATGTTGAACATTTCAACTTGCGGACATATTTCTATTATTTTTGCGTAGGTGCAAATTAATTCATAGCTTGAATTTTAAATCTTTCCTGCCTATATGTCGATAGCTTAAACGGTAGGGAGCGTGACTAGGGCGCTAAATGTTTTGGTTTCGATTCTAACTGATGGAACTCAAGTCATTTTTTTTTCTTTACTTTGGAAATTATTACTATATATTAGGTACAGTGTTATATTCAATATAGAATTGACTCGGTAATAATAAATACGAAATCTTCATGAATTAAAATATATTTATGCGTATTTTACCACCGGGCAATGCCGAGAGCTTCCTCCCCCTCTCCACTAGTATAAATATGAGAACAAAAGTAAAATAAGGTCGTTGGAGCCCTACTAAAACCACCCCTTCCATTTCTGCATCCCTGGCAAATGCCCCTTCTCCCAGGCTAAGAACTATGTCTCTTTTTTACAAGGGATTCACCACTTATCAAGGTCGGAAGGCCACTCAAGGATAAGGGTTAATGTGTGTAAGATGGTCAGCAAGACAACACCATAATGATCGTTAGTGCTGGAAATTAGCTATAATTTGATTAAGGGGACGGCTCAACAAGAACTTGTTTACATTGAACTTGAAAACAACCATGTTGTGGTTGGATGTACAGCAGGTCCGTTGTTCAGAGTTCCATAGGCGTGTGATTCTAGGAAATAAAAATAGTTGATAGTGGTTGTAGCTAGATAAGTGTTTGTGTGAATGTTTTGCATGGGGGAAGCATAAACGGAAGCTCACTCGGGCACTTGCCATGAAAATAACGATAGAGCATAGGTAATCAATTTTAATATTAGACGCATAGCCATGAAATAATTCACCTGAGAAACGAATGTCAGTCATTCATGGAGGAAGCCATTTAAACAATCTGATAATTATGTCACTCATGACAAATGCTAATCAAATATTACATGGCTTTTCACAGCAAAGAAGTCTATACATTGTTAACCACCCGTGACCCGTTGGGTCGGTATTTCTTACACACACACATCAGAACCCCAGGATACGGCATTCACAATTAATAAAAAAAAAAATACAGTACAGTATATAATACACATGTATATAATCAAATAACATTATAAATAACACCGTAAGACGGGGTAAATACCATAACCAGGGGCCAAAAAAAAAAACATTGTATTCCACATCGTAACCTGAAACAACGTATCCTGGGGCCAGCGTATCCCAAGGTTCTACTGTATTGAATATATAATTTCTTAACTTTGATATTAGTAGATACTGTTTTTACAAAGATTACAAAGTCAACGGATTTTAGAAAAAAAGAATACATTGAGATGTCCTAACAGATCCTCCTCTGTCTCTGTCTCTGTCTCTGTCTCTCTCTCTGTCTCTCTGTCTCTCTCTCTCTCTCTCTCTTCAATTTCCTCTCTTCATCCTTCTCTGTCCATTGTCTTCTTCCCTTTCCCTCTCCCACATCTACTGTTTTCATCCTCTTCTGTACGGCTTGGTCATTTGCATATATTATACACTACTGCTGCTAACAGCGGTAGCGGCTCTGCTTCAAAATGGAATCGAACCCATAACCCTTAGCTTTGTAAGCTGACGCTTAACCTCTTTATCTAAAAGCTCAAGTGAAATTCTTGATCTCCACATGATCTTTGGTGTAAAACTTTTGACGATTCGTTTTATTTCGATTATCCATACAACCGTTCTCATATTGGATATTATTTTCACAACGTTTTGGCCGATGTAACATCCGAACTTCAAGTCTCTCTTGTCGAACTCAAGAATCTTTCTGTCAAAACTTGGGAATCTGCACAAAATTTCAAACAGAACACTTTATTTAATCCACGGGGATACGAGTAAGGTACTCTCGTGTTGTGTTACCAAATCGAACAAATGTTATGCTTCGAGTTTGTGTATCCTTGTCGATTTAATGTTAATGTAACGTCACTGTAACGTCTAGTGTATATAAGGCATACGTGTTTTTGTAATCGATGCTCGTGTTTAAACTGTCAATCGCTTTATTGCAGATTAGGAAAATATCAATATTTCACTAATTATACGTTACAAAAAATGAAAATTATACCATCAAAGGATTCCTTTAAGGTTAGTTATTTCCCGAAATTTTATTCAAATCCATGCGATATTCACGAGGTTATGAAATTTTATTTATTATCAAGGAATTTATACTGTCCATAATTTTATTGCAAATCTTTTACAATGCCAAAAAAAAAAACGTACGATTGAAGGTTATCGAAAAGCAAAAGATTGTTGCTGGACTCGCAGAAGGATTGTTCATCAATGATTTAGCTGGAAAGAGATCCAAGAAACTTGACTTCATTTGTGAACAATTCCAACATCAAATCCAGAAAGGATAAGGGCATCAGGAGAAACGTTTCAGACTGTGATATTCGGAAAATTCGTAAGGAAGTCAACCGAACCCCAAACAACACCAGTGCTTACATTTTTGCAAGAGCTGGAATTGCTCCAAGATCCAGACAGGCTCGATGCAATGCGTTGAATGAGATGGGAAAGAATATTAAGCAAACATGGGGGGAAAAAACGAATGGCTTGGGCACAAAATTACATGAAAATAGATTTCCAACGTGTCCTTTTTACGGATGAAGCTCATGCTATTCTTGACAGTCCGAATGGATGGGTCAAAGTTTGGAACCCGAACTGAACTCGGACCCCTCACAGAGTTCATCGCCAACAAGGGAGTGGGGGCATTATGTTTTGGGCGGGTATCATTGGGGATAAGTTGGTTGGCCCATTCCGAGTGTCAAATGGTGTAAAGCTTAGAAGTAATGCGTGCACAGCCTTTTTGGATAAACATTTGTCGCCATGGCTTGATGACTTACCATTGTCACTTCGTGTTCAAATTATTTTTATGCATGACAATGTACCATCCCATTCTGCTAGGGCGACTGCAGCCTTCCTTGAATCTATGGGCTTCTTTGGACAAATCCTCATGACCTGGCCAGTGTTCTTAAGACCCCATTGAACATCTTTGGTCAATATTGAAAAGAGGAGCTTATGAGAGGAGTGCAATTTATTTCAAAGGATGTGGAGGAAAATAGATGATGTCGCCAGAGCCATAACTATTTTTGATTAAACAGTTTACTTCCTTGCTGGACAAAAGGTTGTTTAAAGTTATTAAAAAAATTATGGATATTTCGATGAATAATTTATTTATTTGAGGCTTAGCACCTAGGATGTGCTTTTGTTTATTATTCTTTGAAAGAAAAATATAATAAAAATATAATAAAAGTAACGTTTTCATGATTAGACATTGTATTTTTGCCATAAAAGAACATTTTACGAGACCAATAAAGCGATGGACAATGGAAATTCCTTGATAAAAAATAAAAAGTCATAACTTCGTGAATATCGCATAAATTTGAATAAATTTTGGGGAAATAATTAACCTCAAAACAGTCCTTTGATGATAAAATTTTACGTGTTTTGTGATGTATATTTAGTAAAATATTGATATTTTACTAATCTGCAATAAAGCGATTGGCACGGTTTCTTTCATAGTCTTTCTATGTATACATGGGTGTTTTCGCATATTTATGACAATAACGAACGGAACAATAACGGACAGTCTTTAACAATTACTGATCAACTCTTGTCTGCTTGACACATACTTTATTCATTGTCTCCCTCTTCTCTGGCAACAAGCACCTGAAATGAAGGCATCCTCTTTCGAATGGAATATCGAAAACGCAAAGTTATCATTTCAAGATTTTTATGTCCAAATGTTCCACGTCTTGGAATGTACAGCTTTTAACCATCTCCCTTAGATTTTCCTCAAGTGGTCCGTAGATGCTTCCATCGAACCACGGAGTTAACTCCAGTTCGCTCCAACCTAGTTGAAGTATAATGGGGGGGGGGTTCACCTCAAATACACAAACGGAATGTTCAAGAAAGATTATCGCTACAGTCCTCTGTCTCTACTCTCGTTGCCTTCTCTCCTGCCTGATCGGGAATAATCTCCCAGCACCGAGAAATGAACATCGTTTTATAGTTTCCATCTTCACGCACACACGAGATTACGTGAGAACGGACGAAATAAAAATGCTGGCCGCCATGTTTGTTCTTTCTTTTCTTCGCGTGAACTCACTCGCTGAGCACCCACGGTAAGACTTGTCTTTCTTGCTTCTAACCACTAACTCACTCGTCTTCTCGACTTTCCGTTCAAACTGACTCCTCCTAATTCTGATTTCTCCTGGCTTACGTGTTTCTTACATCAGCCAAAGCAGACAACCTTGTTTGTTACGTACGCCATTGTTTACTAAACTGTAGGGGGATCGGTCGATATTCACCGATGCCTGGCATCACAGCCGTGATATGAGCACAGGTCAATGTTTCCCAACTCCTAACAAAAAAATAAAAATAAAAAAGTTGTCAGAAACAGCATTAAAATAAAGACGATTTTAAAAGTTCAATATATGACTTTTATTTAACAAAAAAATGCGAATGATGTTATTGTGTTGATGTATTTTTTATGTGTGCGTGTGTTTTGATCCAGCACGAGAGTCAGAAGGTGATAAGGACGAAGTTGTTCAGAGTTCGTAAAAATGTGAAACGTTCAGGAAAGGAGTACTTTAGCAATAAAGTTACTGTTTGTAACTTCGTGTATGTCGCTAGGACTCTCTCTCTCTCTCTCTCTCTCTCTCTATATATATATATATATATATATATATATATATATATATATATATATATATATATATTTGTGTGTGTATATGTGTATTGGGGTAGAGAGGGCCCCCGTAAGCCGTGGTGAAGGCAACCTTTCTAGGAGAAGCAAATCTCTGATTTAAAAAACCATAAAGCGGGAGACCAGTACCCGCATTAAGCTGGTCTGCAGTTTAATTAGTTGCTGGCTATCTTGCTCTTGCTTGTTGCTGGATCTCAACATTTTGAACCGAGAGAGAGACTTAGCTGTCGTACAAAGCTAAGACTCTGTAACATCATCTTTGTATAGATACTCCCTCAGGCATTTGGGCTCATGGATTTTAAATGTCTGAGGAAGTGGCACTCGTCTGACAAGACGTTGCAATCATCATATATATATATATATGTGTGTGTATTTACTCTGATGGGTTTTTAATTAAATGCGTAAAGCAAAATAAAGAGAAATCTTGCTCTGACTGAGGCCAAATGAAACGAAAAGGTAAATGTTAATTCTCGCTGATCTGGTACGGAGTTTTGATGCGTGACGCGCAAAACGGTGTCGGTTGTTTAACGTCGGACAGCGATGGAGTCGATCTGGTTGTGGTGGTGGTGGTGGTTGTTGTTGTTGTTGTTGTTGTCGTTGTCGTTGTCGTTGTTGTTGTTGTTGTTTACTACAGCATACTGACTTCGGCTGCGACTGGCTGGTTTTGGCGCGCGTGCCTTTTTTATAGGCTTCAAACCGGCTCCAACGAAAGCTGTCGGAAAAAATATTTTTAAAATTCACTTTCTTCATAATCGGATTAGATAAAAAAAAACAAAAACATCTTTGTCACGTGAGGTGCTTTGAAATACGTCCGCGTAAAGAGGCAGTTTTAGTTTTTATGATTGCGAAAATTGCGTGGGTGTAGACTGCATCTATCCGCGCAACTGAAACGTTCCTTGTACAACCACTTTTAATATTTGTGGCGAGTCGCTACGAAACCAAATTCCAAACTAGCTTTGTTTATGCGTTTCCTCTATTCATAACAATTTTCCTTGAGTCAAAACTTCTCAGTTAAATATTTAACAGAAATATTTTAACTAACATTCTTTTCTTTTAAAAATTTTTCTGGATATCTTTTTAATAAAAATAATTTAACAATTAATAATTGATAATTGTTCTGACCCTTGGCACTGCCCGCCACAATATAACACCGTTACTACACTGTGATCATAGCCAAAGGGCCAACACATAATACTCGTTCCATCAGCCATGACTTGGTAGGAGTCTTAACTAATTCATAATTGTATTCTGAGTGTTGACTTCACTGAGGATTGAACCTTCAACCTCCAGAAGACTATCACTTACGACTGAATTTTACCTAGTAAGGTTACATTGATCGAAACGTTTTAAAAATAACGCAAGATGAGAACAGTAGTCCGAAGAATCCAAATATTATCAATCAATCCTTATCACCAAAATTTCACCTCAAACAAGGCACAGTACCACTTTGAAGTAGGGGAGATATAAGTTGAAGAGATATTATGAAGGGGGGGTGAGTAGCAAGATGTCTGTTCACATTACATTTGAACTTCTGCATGTCAGTACAGTTGGGGAAGCAGAATCACGGAAGCGAGTTCAAAAGCCTAACAGTTCTGGGGAAGAAACTATTGGAGTAGGAGGCTTTCTTACACCTAGGGATCTCTACTCTGAAGGGGTGGGATTTAGCTGCTTGTCGGGTTTGTTCGGGGTATTCACATCGAGGGGGTACAAGTGCTTGTAGTTCGTCAGAGCATTCACCGTTAAAGTACTTGTAGAACAGGCAGAGAGATGCAACATTTCGTCGATGGGACAGAGGCTGAAGGCTAGATGATAGTTCAGGACCTATCAGGTTGGCGACTCTCTTTTGAACGCTGTCCAGGAATGAGAGACAAGCAGCAGATGCACCAGTCCAAATGTGACAACAGTACTCCATGGGCGAATGGTACAGGATACTTTCAGGCGCAAGTAGTTTTGTAATATGACAGAGAGAGTTCACCTTCTTTGCAGCAGCCTTGGCAATGCTCTTAGTGTATCTAGCCCAGTTCATGTTCCCTATATCCAAAATTTACGAAAATCCATTGAGTAGAACAATTGCTATTGTGTTTTTCAGACGCCTTTACATTGTAATGTAAATTTTTTCGCTCTGAGTTACGCCCCCTGTATGTGAACTCTTTACCGTCTTTTTTATGACATAAGAAAAATGCAATTTTACCTAATTTTTCCAAATAATTTCTTTCTGCTCGTTGCTGTTCGTTTGGCCACAAAATTTGATTTTCTTATTTAGAAAATAAAACTACTTGATTAATTTACGTAATTTTTGGTATGATATTTTCTTTCCGTCACATGTACGTACATCATATAGGCTTTTCTTTCTCCCTTTTTAGTATAGGGGAAATTCTAAACAAGCACTTGAATTTATAATCTACGTTTTCAAGTATTGAAAATGTAACTGCAATTCCGTATTTTAATCACTGGCGGCCATGTTTCATAAAGTAGATTTAACTAAAACTCAATTTATTAACTTTTTATCTTGTTTACTTACGAAGAAACCGAAATGCATTATGATTGATTTAATATCGTAATCAGATTTTATTTTACAAGTTTTTTTTTTTATAATAATTAAAACAAAATTTATTTTAGCTGTTCTGTATTCATGACTAGCAGGGAGACCCGACGTTGCCTGGGATTGCATCAGATTAACAATGTTTCACACTCCCATATTTTTATTGTCATCGAAATCGGTAAAATTGCCTATTTTCCAATCAAATCGATTGATTGCCTGTTTTAGTTGAAGGCTCATCGCGGTGCACTGGGAGGAAGCTTCACATGCCTCCCCGCAGTGACTTAGTCCATAATACATTATAGTCTACATTGTAATGTAGAGAACCTACTGTTGATTTTATAAATTATTTATATATATAACTAGCGAGGTTGCCTGGCGTTGCCCGAGTGTTTGGAGGTGTGTGTTGAGCAAAAAAAAAAAAAAAGTGTGGTAATAGGCAGGCAGGTAGGCAGGCTCGAACCCGTACCGCGAAGGAAGAAAAGAACGTGAAAAAAAAAAGAGAATAGTGAATTAAATGAGTTGGTAATTAACTTTTGCCCGGGTGGAGGATATTGGCACAAAGACACAATAAAAACAAAATAGAGAGAGAGGTGGGATTGAACTCAAAAACATGGGGTAATTAGTTTTCCTCACTAACCATTACGCCATAGTGAGTAGTGAAATCAATGCGTTGGTAATTAAGTTAAGCATCATAGGAGTCGGCGCAGAAATAGAAGTTGCTTTTAAACCTGGCCGAGGGCCAGTTAAGCTTTTAGCTTTCTGTCGTATTTATTTGCTCCCTTGAGATAAGGTCGTTTTTAATGTGGGGGGAAACCAGCTCCCCCAAAAAAGAGGGCACTCTAGCAGTACCCAAATAAATAGTAATTGTCTCAGTATGAAGGGTTTCTCCTACATTGACCAACGGCCAATTACAGAACAGATACTGACCGGAATGCCAGGCGTTTGTGTTCGATTAGTTTCGACGTTTATACGAAAAAGACAAACAGCCGAGAGGACGGGAGGGCGGGAATTTTTTAAAACTATATAAAAAATAAATAAATAAATAAATATAGAGACGATGTCCGTTTGCGAATCTGAGATATTATAATCTAGGAAGTTATAGAAAATTTCTCCCGGAATGTAACTGACACGAGAACCCCCAAAGCAAAAAGCTTTTCATGGACATATAAACCCGCGTGTCCATTTTGCCTTTTATGTATTAGACGGTTTGAATTAAATTTTAAATTGCATAAGTCAAGTATCATGGTTCAATTGTGCTTTAAACAGAAATATTCACTTCGAATGCGCCTCTGTCATATCAAAGAACCTACTGTTAATTTTATATGCTTGGCCTTTCTGCTTATGCGGTGATAATGGCTTGAATTTAAGTTTAAAATGAAAGTCAAGTATCATGGTGCAATTGTGCTTTAAACAAAAACATTTTGAACGCGCCCCTTGCCATATCAAAGAACTTACTGTTTATTTTATATGCTGGGCCTTTCTGCTTGTGTGGTAATAAAACTTCTCAAATATACTTGTGATATATAGATGTATAAAGTGTTAACTTTGGTAAAAATCGTTTGTTTCTTTTTTTTCGATTATCGATATTATCGAAGACATTCCGATACAAAAATCTGTGTAAGAACACTGCCAGATACATAAAGTATATTCGTGTGAGATTCCTACAAATCAGACAAGCCGTTGTGGAGTCTTTGTAAAAGTGAAATCTCTCCCTACTCTCTTCCTCACCCTCTCTCACTCTCTTCCTCGCCCTCTCTCACTCTCTTCCTCACCCTCTCTCACTCTCTTCCTCACTCTCCTATTCTCTCTCTCTCACTGTCCTACTCTCTCTCACTCCTATTCTCTCTCACTCTACTCTCTTACTCTCTTACTCTTTCACTCACACGCTCACTCTCTCTCACGCTCACTCTCTCTCTCTCTCTCACTCTCTCTCGCTCACTCTCTCACTCACTCTTAAAGTTACTTTTTATATACTAGTAGACCTATTTACAATGCCTCCCCACGGGACAGAGTTAGACACCAGGGTCGTTTTTTAACGTGGAGAAAAGGTACAAAAATAAAAATTGTCTCAGTCGTGAAGGACTGCTCCTCCACCGAAAGAGAACAAGAAATGGAAGTGCAGTATCTGAAGAACAGATGCTACACTTTGATCTTGGCCAAAAGGCCAAGTCAATGTTTTTATATACTAGTAGAGATAACAAGTCAGAAACAATTGAGTCAACTGACATTAAACTTTCTTATATGTGTGTGTGTGTGTGTGTGTGTGTGTGTGTGTGTGTGTGTGTGTGTGTGTGTGTGTGTGTGTGTGTTTTGACAGACTGGTTATTTATCAGATTTAATTGGTGAATTATTGATTACATTTAGTTTTCGCTAAACATGGAATATTCCTTTGCATTATTTGAATGGCATCTGCTTTCTTCGGAATCGCTGCAGATCATTTATAAACGCTTTCCTTCTTCCGGTTTGTAAATTTGGCACCAGCATCGGGTTTTAGCCTATATTATTCAACGTCTGATTCTTCAGATTAGCATCAAGAGATTGCTTTCTTCTGTCTGTTATAATCGTTTTCAATGAATTCATTCCCATCGACTGACACACAATAGAAACTATTATTCGTTTTTCCATAAAATCATCCATCTTTTTGTTCTTGACTTACAAATAGAAGAAAGTCTACAGACTCGAAATTTGATATACAGGGTACTGAGATTTGGAAAAATCGATGTGATTGGTTTTCGGCCAGAAATTTGGCGATTAAGGAGTCAAAGTTCAACGACTTGACCTTTGAGAACTCTACCAAACTCCTCCGACAATTTTGGGTCTAAACATTTGAAATTTTTGATTTAGGTTCCTTGGACATGGATCTAACTTAATAACTTGATTTGAGCCCAAAACATTAAATGTTAAGGGGTCATAATAGGGGTCATAGTTTAAAAAATTGATCGCTTTTTTTTTTGCTCAACATACATCTCCAAACACCCGGGCAACGCCGGGCCGAAATGCTGGTATATAGTCACCCTGTGTATATATATATATATATATATATATACACAGGGTGACTAAAAAAAAACGGACCCCAACTTTAATTAGGCCCCGTTTCTTAGTGTTTTCTTCGAATGAAATGAAACTTTGGTCATAACTAGTTTATTATATTCAAAACATCGCATCAAAACACTAGGGTCCTTAGGCTTTTGTTTTATTTGGGGGTCACCCACGCCATATATATTTTATAAATTACTAACTAGCTCTACCTATGTATTGAGCACTTTTGAAGTAAATACTTAAAGTTCACGCATAAATCTATACTTTCGTATATTAATTTTATGTGAGTAAATGAAGTAGTTACATATATATATATATATATATATATATATATATATATATATATATATATATATATATATACTTTTATCGTTTCTTGTAAATATTCCAAGAGTAATGTTTTCCAGTTATAGCAGGATAGACAATAATATAATAAAAATAGTACAATACTAAATATACTATATTTGTCTGATTCTTAATGATATTCAAAGTATATATATAAGTTCAATTTAAAATTTTTGAAAACACTTGTTCTTTTATTTCCTCATAAGAGTATATGTTTTTTTTTTTGTTTTTTTACATGGAGTTCACCACTTATAAAGGCCCAATGGCCACTCAGGGATAAGGGTTATTGTGTGTACAGTAATCAAAGGGATATTGTAGCAATAGTATTGGAGAATTGGTAAGGTGTCATTACTTAGGGGGGGGGGCGGTTCATCAGGAATTTGTTTGTGTTGGACTTGAAGACATCCAGGTTGAAGTCGGGAGGGAAACAGGCAAGCGGAACAGAGTTCCACAGGCGTGCAGTTCTAAAAAAGAAGCTTTGTTCATGGTATCTACGTTTTGATTTAAGCACAGATAGGGAGTGGGGAAAATTATTGACGGTAGTTTCAGCTAGTCGGGTGTTTTTTGAGAAAGATTGGCGAGGGGGGACCAGAGAATGGAGCTCAGACGAGCACCTGCCATGGAAGTAACGATAGAACAATGACAGGCTCGCTACGTCTCTTCTGTGGGAAAGAGGTTGCAGGGTAGAGAAAAGGGCATCCCCCACCAAGCCACGGAGTCTATTTTGTACTCCGTCAAGGCAGGATAGGCCGTTTTTTGCAGCCCCCGTCCAGATGTGGCAGCAGTACTCCATCTTCGGACGTACTTGGCTCTTATATAGATAGAGAATTGCATCATTAGTGAGATATCTTCTGGAGCGGTAGAAGGATCCCACCATTTTCCCAGCGACCTTGGCCACAGACTTGATGTATGTGTTCCATTTAAGATCAGGTGTAAAGGTCAAACCCAGGAGCTTATCAAATCCTGGGGCCTCCCTTACAGATCTGTTTCGTAATCAATCTTCAACAAACAGTAAAAATGTGTTATTACTGTTTTTTTAATGTAACAAACTTTTAACAATTCTCCGGGGTGGGGGGGGGGGCATATTCAAACACAATCTTTACATGTCACAATCAATCAAAATAGAATTGTCTGAAAAGTTTCCTATACTCACTTTTTTAAGTTCAATTTACAATTTTTGAAAACACACGTTTTTTTTTTTTTTTTCTCATAAGAGTATATGTTTCAGATCCGCTTCGTTAGCAATCTGCAACAAAAAGTAAAAAAAAAAATGTCATCACTGTATTTTTAAATATAGTAAACTTTTCAGACAATTTTATGGAGATAAAAACATATTCAAACACAATATTTGCATGTCACAAGCAGTCAAAATAGAATTATCACAAATGGATCAAACTGCGTTTCTTAGAATATAAAATACCAAAAATAAATTCCTCAAAAAAAAAAAAACAATGAAAATTTTTCAAAAACTTTTCTTGCAAAAAAAAAGGGGGGGGGGTTATTTGTTACTACGCATTATTTTTACAAAAACAAAAATAAATGAAATTTAAGCATGAGGACTACAAAGGATGACCAAACAATTATCCTTTTCTTGTAAAAATTCTTTATCTTTTTTGCAAATAATTTTTTCAAAGTGTTGTATCTGAGAAGTCAATGATGGAACAAAGGTTGAGAATGGCTGTATTATAAAAACACTCGTCTAGCTAAAACCACTATCAATAATTTCCCCCACTCTTTATATGTGCTTTTTATTTATTTTTTTTTTTTACACAGTGATCACCACTTATCAAGGCCCGGAAGCCACTCAGGGATAAGGGTTATTGCAAGTACATTACGTTAGTGTGGAGATTTGATGAAGTGTTAACTTAAGGGGGCGGTTCATTAGGAATTTGTTAACATTGGACTTGAAGACATCCAAGTTGTAGTCCAGTGGGAAGCAGGCAGACGGAACAGAGTTCCACAGGCGTGCAGTTCTAAGAAAGAAGCTTTGTTCATGGAATCCGCGTTTTGATTTAGGCACAGATATAGAGTGGGGAAAATTTTTCACAGTGGTTTCAGCTAGACGGGTGTTTATCGTGAAAGATTGGCGAGGGGGGACCAGAGATTGGAGTTCAGACTTAAATCTAAACATAGATTCCATTACCAAAGCTTCTTTCTTAGAACTGCACGCCTGTGGAACTCTGTTCTGTTTATCTGCTTTCCAGCTGACTACAATATGATCATCTTAAAGTCCAACATAAACAAATTCTTAATGAATCGTCTCTTTCCTTAAGTAATCCAATTTACCAAATTTCCACTATTTACGTTTACTACAATATTGTCCCATTGACTACCGTACACTCATTAACCCTTATCCTCGTGTGGCCTCCGGGCCTTGATAAGTAATGACTCCTTTGTAAAAAAAAAAAAAAAAAAATAGATAATGATTTTTTATTCACTGTATTTATATCCATATAAGGTGCAGTTCATTTGCAATCATTCTGACTCAACATCTTCAACGTAAAGTCACTCAATAGTCTAGATCATCAATATTGTCCTTTTTTTTTCTCTTGGGCGCGTTCATTTCTTATTTTATAATCAGAATATGTGCGTGTTTACTGTGATTCGTGATTTTGTCTTCGTTAAGTCCATCCATCCATCCAGCGCGGACACAGTCGAGATTGAACCCACTACACGAGTTTGTAGTGTAATTCAAATCTTGTCGGTAGCTGAATACTTGATGCTTTGCTAGGGCTATCAAGGGTATTTTTTCTAGTGACGCCATCACTAGATGGGTTGCCTACCACGGCTTAAGAAAGTCCCATCTACCCTCAAGAGAAGGATAGACCGCGCCAGTTTATCAACCTGGTATTTTACCTTGCGGTACATAGAGCCTCGCCTTCCCAAATCGTCACTCATCTGGTTCTGGCCAGGCTCAACTTCATTTAAGTGCTTGTTCTAAAAGAGAATAATGTTTAAATAGAAAGAACACAAGATCGATACATAGCCTCGTTTTAATGTTTAATATATGAAATCATAAAACTTTCATGTGTCTATCTATTGGACAAAAGATATACACTTGAATTCATCATTATACAGGGTGGCCTATTTTTTTTTTTTTACATTTAAAAGTAGTTCAGAATAAACGTAATAGAGGAACATTCTTTTATTGTTTAAATTACTTATAGTTTACATTACATTTAATGTTATAAAAATGCTGAAAGTGCTCCCCGTTGACATTTATGCACTTCTGGGCACGTTTAACAACGTTTGCAGATACTGCCTGTAGATCTTCTCTGGTGATTCTCCTGATAGCGTTGGTAATGTTCTTTAGTTGGTTTAGATTGTGAGGATTATTTGCATAAACTTTTTGTTTTAAAGTCCTCCAAAGATAAAAATCACATGATGACAAGTCCGGGGAACGTGGTGGCCATAACCCTTTGCTTATTGTTCTCTCTTCCGTAAACATGTCATGAACTCGTGTCAGTGATCTGTGAGACGTGTGGCATGTAGCGCCATCTTGTTGGAAAAAAGAATTGCATTTTGGCTTGTGGTGTCAGTTGGTCATTAAGAGAAAGATTAGAGAGATCGGGCTACTTTTAAGTGAGCCACTTTGTATCCTATGGATCCGAAGATATTGTTGTTGACATTGGTTTCCCTGATACTTTTCTAGAAAGAAATCGAGGATTACAAAAGGAACCACGTGAAGGTTGCTAACGTCTTAAGGAAAGTGATTTTTGTGGAATGAACTCGATTCGAACTTGAAACATCTAGGTCGTCAGTCCGTGTGGTTAATCACTAGACCATTGTCACTTCCTGTATTGAGAATAATTAAAAAAGTATTTATAAACGTTTATTTTATACACATATTAGTATTTCCCCCCCCCGCTACCTTTTTCTCTCAATATCCAATAAACGAAGTAAAAAAACAAAAAAAGAAAAGGTTTCCGTTATAATAAATAGATACAAACTCTTTAAAACAATAACATTTCTTAGAATATAATATATACCAAAAATAAATTCCTCACAAAAAATATAAAAAAAGAAAAACAATAAAAATTGCTTGCAATTGTGTTTATTTGTTGCTACGCATTATTTTTGTAAAAACAAAAAAATAAATGAAACTTAACGTGTGTTGATTTTATTTCATCATCATCATCATCATCATCATCATCATCATCATCATCATTTCTTCACTCACTAGGAGTTCTCACACAGGTCGTCATGGAAGATCAGATAATAAATAAACGTGGATTTATAAGACCAAAAAATCCAATCTTGATCAACTCTCAGGGCGCATGGCGCAGCGGATAGAGACGTTGAATCTCTACGGCTCCAGGTGAGCATTGTCTCAAGCGGTTTCAATCCAACGACTACTGAGGATGCAATTAGGAGATTCAGAGTTCCCATCCTGTCCCGGTTACCACCTGACAAAGGCCAGTTGGTCGAAACGTTGTGAAACAGAAAACTAAAAAAGATGAGGATAATAGTCCGCAATTAATAAATAATAATCATCTCAATAATGAATTCAAATTAAATTATATATATATATATATATATATATATATATATATAAACCGGTGGTGTTTCCCGGAGTCTGCATGACAACAAGTCTCCCCAGATTTCCAGTACTCTTCACATCTTTCGACAATCTTTTTTTTTATTTTATTCAATCTTCATCCCAAACAAGGCAAGTGCCACTTTGAAGTAGGGGGCTACTATCGGGGACAATTTGCGGTGGCATTAAGAAGGGAAATTAGCAGAAAGATGTTTGTTCACATTACACTTTAACTTCTGCATATCAGTACAGTTGGAAGGGAGTCCCAAAGACTTGCAGTTCTGGGGAAGAAACTATTGGAGTAAAAGGCTTTCTTACACCTAGGGATCTCTACTGTAAAGAGGTGGGACTTAGTTGCTTGTCGGGTTTGTCGGGGGTAGTCACGTCGAGAAGGTACAAGTGCTTGCAGATCGTCAGAGCAGCCACCATTAAAGTATTTGTAAAACAGGCAGAGGGATGCAACATTTCGTCGATGGGACAGAGGCTTAAGCTTAGATGACAGTTGGTGACTCTCTTTTGAACCCTGTCCAGGAGTGAGAGACAAGCAGCAGATGCACCAGCCCAAATGTTACAACAGTACTCCATACATGGGCGAATGGTGGCCTTATACAGGTACAGGATACTTTCAGGCATAAGTAATTTTCTAGCACGATAGAGAGAGCCCATCTTCTTTGCAGCAGCCTTGGCAATGCTCTCAATGTATATATTCCAGTTCATGTTCCCTGTAAACGTTAGGCAGAGGAGTTTAAAGAAAGTACTTTCAGGCAGTGGGTTCTTAGCCATTGCTATTGGTGGTAGAAAAGGTTTCTTGTAGTTATTGAAGGAAACAAGCTTAGTCTTGGCAGCATTGAATGTGACCATCCATTTTTGTCCCCATTCCACTACAGATTGGAGGTCATCCTCTAGTGATTCTGCCATTTCCTTAGACATGTGTTCATTTGTTTTCCTTCATGCCTGTTATAGAGGGTCGTGTCATCGGCAAATATACCCATCTCCGAAACAATTTTATCAGGGAGGTCATTTATGAATATCAGGGATAATAAAGATCTAAGGATAGACCCCTGGGGTACTCCCACATTTATATCATATTGTTTAGATGTACGACCGTCGAGGACAACTTGGATTTTTCTCTTACTTAAGAAGGATTTAATTACATTATGTATTCTTCCAGTGATACCATATGATCTAATTTTCCTTAGAAGACCATCGTGCCATACCCTGTCAAAAGCCTTAGATATATCAAGGGCTACCGCTCTACCCTCCCCTGCTTTGTCCAGTGAACGGTATATACGTTTAGAGACTACAGTTAAGATATCTGCTGTTGAAGGGGCTTGCTTGAATCCATATTGTTTGTCGATCAGGAATTTAGCAGCTGTTAGGTGTTGGACTAGGGCTTGATTAACTAAGGACTCAAATATTTTGGCAAAAAGCGGGAGGAGGCTAATGGGGTGATAATTTAGTGGGTCAGTTCTTTTACCAGAGTTCTTGAACACTGGTACCACAGAAGCGGTTTTCCAGCAGTCGGGAAAGCAAGATTCACCAAGGCATTTATTGTAAAGTTTGGAGAGAACTGGAGCAATCTTAGCAGAGCATTTTTTATTAGCACAGCCGGGATGAGATCTGGTCCACATGCTTTTGAGGTGTCTAGGTTTTTTATGATACCATGCACCTGAGAAGGGGTAATTTTCAAATCGTCTAGTGTGGCGTCTGTCCAGAAAGGAAAGTCGGGGAGAGAGTGGTGTGCTGGGTACAGTGTGGAGTTTGAGGCAAACGGACTAGCAAGCAGATTTTCCTTGTCGGTTGTCGTGCAAGCAACCTCATGATTGTTTGATAGTGGGGGAATCGTTGACTGCCTATTATTTACTACACTGTTGTAGATTTTCCAAAAATCAAGGGTTCCTAATTTCTATGCTTCAATGCGTTTCCTCGCGGCTTCAGTGTAATCTGTCTTAGCTGTTGCTATTACTCTCTTACAATTATTTCTGGCTTCTATATACTTCTGTCTGTTGGAACTGGACTTATGTCAGTTGAATCTGCGGAACGCATGCTGCCTTTGAGCAATAGCAGTTGTACAAGCAGAGGTAAGCCATTGAGGAGAGTGGGGTTTGCTATAGAATTTCCATGTGGGAATATGTGCCTTAATTTCAGTTTTTAACCATTCAGTGGTCTCATTTGCACACTGTTCAGCTGGGAGAGAAAAGATATTTTGCCATGAGGCATTTCTGATGAGTTCCCTGATGGCTTTCCAGTCGGCCTTTTTGTAATACCTCATTGTTTTGAATAGTGGGTCTTCAGTTTTAGGGCGAGAATTTAGGGTGATTTCTACCATTATCAGAGCGTGATCAGCCTTCCCGAGTGGGCTGTGGGCCTTTGTTGTATAATCATCGGGAACTGTTGTCAGAAATAGATCTAGAAGTGAGGCATGTTGGTGTTGCTGGTCTGGGAAATGTGTCGGGAATGTAACCGTCTGAGATAGGGAATGGGATATAGCGAAGCTATGTGTTGTGCTACCAGCTACGTCTGTGTGATTAGAGAATCCAAGCCAGTTACTGTGGTGGACATTGAAGTCACCAAATACATGTATTTGTGCGCTAGTATCGAGGGAGAGTGCTATATCTATGCTGTCAGAGACTTTGTTTATTAGGGTACAGTCTTGGGTTGAGGGAGAGTGGTAGAGAAAATACAAGTAGCTAATATTGTGTTGCATATTTAGTCTGAAGCACATAAAGGCCTGGTCGTCTGATTCTAGTTTTATTTCTCTAGTCAGGGGGAGGGTGTTACGAATATAGACTCCAAGCTTATGAATATGTCTGTCCGAGTCCTTACGGCAGAGTGGGAGATAACCAGGCATGTTAAAGTGGTTAGAGGGAATGGAGGAGTGAAGGTTAGTTTCACTTAATGCTAAGATATCCGGGGTGTTTACAAGGAGATATGATTCAACATCAGCTCTACCCTCTATCGTGAAGGGAAATCACCTTGTAATGCGGTTGGCTAATTTGACAAGAAAAGAAGTGTGTAAGGTTGTTTCAATAGAAAGAGCTTATCTAATTTTTGATGATATCGGCTTACAGACAATTGTACAGATTGATAAATTGCTGGGTAATAGGAGCTCCACTTCCTGGTGTTTCCATGAGGAACGAATCAAAAGCATACACTTTATAACTGGAAAATACACATCCGGAAGATGACAGTGTGCGAGGGGAAGGGGCACTTTCTATTTATTTAATAAATTTTCTAATTTTTTATTAATATTTATTTTATTTATTTATTTGCATCTTACTATGGCTGTTTATATTAAGTATCGTACTTAAATAAAGTTTTTTCTGTCATCTAAATAAGCTAATCTATAGGGATTTCCCCACCCCACTACCTCGATGAATCATGGTTAAAGGAAAAATTTAGGAAATAGTTTTAAAATAAGTAAGAATGGTTTAAATGTGCCTGAGAAATAAATTTGCGTTATCGCAGCAGTCGCTTTCCATTGATTTCTCACTGGCAATGATTATTGGTCTTCACTGGAATTTGGGTGGCAATAAGCCTTTCCAAAGTCCGCACCTATCCAATGGAAGTCTAGTAAGTGCTTTCACTGCTCGGTTTTTCCATCTTCCTTGACGTAGTGCTAAAAAAAATTGTGGGGGGGGGGGGTGAAAGTCGGTCTCCATCTACGCAGTTTCAGTTTTCTGGATTTGATTTTTGTTTTATTTCTCTTGCATTTTCTATATGCCCGGTTGACGATTGTCATTCTTGTAGATTAAGTTCCGCATTCAAGGATTTTCTTTAAGATTTCCGCTCTTTTCAGCATTATTGTCCATGCCTACCCCTGGATTCCGATTTTTTTCTTGTCTTGTTTCCAAGTTCTTTAAGACTTATTATTATTATTGTTTATTATTGTTGTTTATCTATTATTATTATTATTATTATTATTATTATTATTATTTTCCCACTAGTAGTCACACAGGCCATCATCAAAGCTTCCTCTTTGAGAACAACTTGTGGTTTTCTCTGGAGTCTGAGTGACAAGTCTCCCCAGATTTCCAGTACTCTTCACCTCTTTCGATAACCTTTGCAGATAAATTTGCGTTATCGAAACAGCCGCTTACCATTGATTTCTTGCTAGCAGCGATCATTGGTCTTCACTGAAATTTGGGTGGCAATAAGCCTCCCCAGGGTCTCAGTTCTCTTTACACTCATCAAACATGAGGTCTGGCTAGTGCTTTCTCTCCTCGGTATTATTATTATTATTATTATTGTTATTGTTATTATTATTATTATTATTATTATTATTATTATTATTGTTATTATTATTATTATTGTTGTTATTATTATTATTATTGCCATTATTATTATTATTATAATTATTATTATTGTTATTATTATTATTATTATTATTATTATTATTATTATTATTATTATTATTATTATTGTTGCTGCTGTTCCTCCTCCTCCTCCTCCTCCATTTCTTCATTGAAATTACCATATGATAAATGTTTTCTATCATCATGTTTTGGTCACAGTTTGACGCAAAGGTAAAACATTTTGCCAATGTCGACATAAATTGATCTAGAGCGTTTTTAATGAGGGTGCACGGTCACAGTAAAATCGTCCACATGTTGCAGGTGCGATGCTAGGGAAGTAGAAAGGGAGTCATTAAAAAATGTTCTTCACAAGCGATGGAGAATCCAACATGATATTTATAAAGTTTCACCTAATTTTCGAAGGACACCTGCTAGTGGTGCCTCTTAGAAAATTAGGGTCTGATATTTGAAGGTTTGCAATGTTCAATTATAAAGATTTAAGTTGTAATAATCTTGCCCAATACTGATTGTGCACTGGAGAGAACTTGAAAGCCTACTAGATACTGTCCTAGAGTGTCTAAGATCTCTCAGAGGCAAGACGGTGCAGAAGGGGGGGGCTGAGGGTGCCCAAGCACCTGCTCCTTTTACTCCTGTTTTGAAAGTGCCCTTTACAGAGGAATATATTATAGGCCTGTGCCCCACCGAAACACTGTTTTTTTTGTTTTGTCCCCCCCCCCTTGAGCAACTGCCCTGAAAAGGTTCTCTGCATGTCACTGAGCAGAGGTTTGTCAGGAAAACCAAGCATGAGGATATTTTTCCCTAGAAGTAAACCCGGACTAAATATTCCAAATCACATAAGTATTAGCGGCCGAAATAAGATTTTAGCATGGCTAAATAACACTGGCTTTTACGAGGAATGGTATACCTTCTCCAAGTGATGTTAGCTCGATTAACAATACGAAGCTGGATACTCCACCAGACAAGAATAAATCTTTTCCTGGAATTCATCAAAACCATGAACAAAGCTTCATTCTTAGAACTGCACGCCTGTGGAATTGTCTTCCGTTTTCCTGCTTTCCGGCTGACTACAATATGGTTGTGTTCAAGTCTAACGTAAATAAGTTCTTGATGAGCCGTTCTATATAAGTTATCAAATTTACCAAATTTTCATTACTAATGATTACTATATTGCCCAATGTCTACTGTACACTCTTTAACCCTTATCCTCGAGTGGCCTCTTGGCCTTCATAAGTGGTGATGCCTATGTAAAAAAAAAAAACAAAAAAAACAAGAGCTGCCCAAATCCCTACATAGTACCCCAGTAGATGTTACCACTGATAGTAGCCCCCTACACCAAAGTGGCAATGTGCCTTGTTTGGGGTGAAAATGTAATAAAAAAAAAAATTTTTTTTAATTTAAATAATCAATTGGGGAGAGGGAAATTATGTTCTCAACTTCTTTCAAAACTTTTTGAGTTTGAAAGGTAAAAGAGGACTTTAATGGAATATTCGAATATCTGTATATTTTATATGGTCTCGGGAAAGGACCCCTTGATTTCTGAGAACTCCGACTGAAATAAAATAAAACAAAAAATAATAAATATTTACTTAACACCCCCCCGCCCCGCCGCGATATTTCATCATGCTTTTAGAAATTGAATCTCAAAAAAAAAAAAAACAGTTTAATCGGTTGGCATTTGATTATGCAACATACAATGAACATGATTTGGATTCATTTATGCGAGTTAGTACAACCACAAATATGTAACCATCTATGGCAACACTTTGAAGAGCATTAATGATCAAGAGAACTTGAATGCCTACAAGACATTGTTCTCTAGAGTCTAAGGTCTCTCTTTTCAGGGGTTTGTAAGAACAACCTGGCATGAGGATACTGTTCCTACAAGTAAACCCTGACTAAATATCCAAAATCACATAATATTCGCAACCCAAATAAAATCTCTTCAATATGGCTAGCCCATACTGGCTTTTACAACGAATGGTGCACCTTATCCAATTGATCTTAACTTCAGTAACAATATGAAGCTGAATACTCCACCAGACTAGATAAATTCTTGCCCTGGAATCCAGTAAAATCAAAAGACAATAAGAAAAAATATACTACAACATAATTAAACGGTCGATTGGGGAAAAGAAAATTATGTTCTGAACTTCTTTATTAACTCAGTCTTAACCCCATAAGAGAAGATTTTTTGGCCTCCGGGCCAAGATCAAAGTATAGTATGTTTTTTAAACTTTTCAGAGTAAATAAAAAATATATAACTCAAAATGTAGTATCTGTTCTTCAGATGCTACACTTCAATTTCTTGTTCTCTGTCAGTGGAGGAGAAATCCTTCACGACTGAGACAAGTTTTATTTTTGTTCCTTTTCTACACATTAAAAAACGACCCTGGTGTGTAACTCTGTCCTGTGCGAAGGCAAAGTAAATAGGAACTCGGTGTTTGAGATGTAAAGGAGAGATGTAATGGAATATTCGAAGATCTATGTATCTCATACATAGAGATTAAGAGTTATTCCCTAGAAACAAGATTGTGTATTTTTAGTGGAGGTCTGGATTGTGCTCTACCTTTGCTATCAGTTCATCCTCTTAAACATTTTACCATGATTCTCTGCTGCTACCTCTTTCTTTGGGTGAGGATGTTGGATTGTGGGATTGTTTCTTACATATCTACCAGGATAGTTTCAGTTCACGGTTGTTGTTGGTGGTGGTGGTGGTGGAGGAGGAGGATCTTCATTCATTCATTTCGAATGAATCAGATGATTATTGCTGGTATTCATTTCCCAAATATCCTTCTAGTTAGAATTCTACCTCAAAAATACATTGGGTATTTATAGGGGCGAAGGGTTCTTTATTGAATCTGTTCTGGCTTAGTGTCATACTTCCACTGGGGAAACGACGGTACACAGGTCCTGTTGGTATATAATAATGTTATTATTTCCGCACCGTCCATAAACTGCATAAGTACTCTTTTGTTTATTAAATTGTTAGGTCAAAGTATAGAATAGTTACAAAACGCTCTACTCTCCCGGTGTTAAAAATGGCTTTCTAAATATAACGTTATCATTTCAGCATGATCCGTATTCTGCGTCAGTACCCCTTTGTTTATTGAACTGTTTGGTGAAAGTTCGGAATAGTTACAAAACGTTATACTTTCCCAGTGTTAACAATGTTTGTTTTTTGTTTTTTTAAATAATAACGCTATTATTTCAGTACCAGAAACAATGCCAGGATTAGAAGAGACCTCTCCTTATATATATATATATATATCAGTTGATACTCCTAAATAGTCGCCCCTTTTAATACTGACCAGGTTCAACCTTGCTTAACTTCTGTGATTTAAAGAGAACTAGTGTGTCAATGTGATTATGTTATACACAGAAATGTCTGTAGGATACATTGTTTGCTAGTGTACATCGAAGATCAGAGAGAAATTGGTTTCCAGAAATTGATTTCAACGTTGCAGTGTGTGTGTGTATGCGCGTGTGTGTGTGGTTCTGTGTGTGTGTGTGTGTGTGTGGTTCTGTATGTGTGTGTGTGGTTCTGTATGTGTGTGTGCGGTTCTGTGTTTCTGTGGTTGTGTGTGTGTAAGGTTCTGTTGCAGGAAGTGTAAATTATGAGTCCAGACTCCATGAGAAATGGTCGCCATAACAGCTGTAATGAACCATTGGAGCATAATCTCAAATTTCCTATTCATTTCTATTATTATGTCACGAGAGGCGGTGTCTTTCCGAGAGAGTCACGTGACCAAAGACACATTTTTGTAAGTTGCTTCAATTTTACATTCTTGCTCTAATGGATGTTGTGAAATGAGAAAGTTTTTTATTCCTTTTTATGCGCTTTATAGCGACACACATGTTTAGCCCTCATCTGAGACACGAGTGCTGCCATATTGAACCTGTGTTTTTGTTGCCCCCCCCCCCCCCAACAAAAAGAAGGTGGACCTGTAAATTCACCCTTGTCCGTTCTTCCGTTCGTCTGTCCATACTTTTCTCAATAACCACACCTTGGAATTTTTGAAATTTTGCACAAACATTAAACATGATATGAGTAAAAATGTAACAGAACGGAATTTCCAGGAACACTCCAGTTGTCCCCCCCCCCTCTCCTAGGGGTG
Organism: Euprymna scolopes; assembly: GCF_053919585.1. Classification (NCBI taxonomy): domain Eukaryota; kingdom Metazoa; phylum Mollusca; class Cephalopoda; order Sepiida; family Sepiolidae; genus Euprymna; species Euprymna scolopes. The sequence continues at coordinate 122,707,477 of NC_136498.1, read as the reverse complement.
CCTTTCGGGTTAAAATTGCTAAAATTGACACTATTAAAAAAAAAAAAAATTGATGCCTTGGATTTTTATAAAACTTTCTGAAAAGTTGTAACTAACCGATTTCTATATAATTTTGTTTGTCTATACTTGATGATAACTCTTGTGTGTGCCCCGGGGGGGGGTGCTCTTTTAGGGCTAATAAAAACACTCCATTTTGGAGACTATTTTACCATATTTGTCCAAAATTTTCTGTGTAGGTCTATTCAACAATTTTGCATGGTACTGAACTCAAATTTAAGTATGTTAAGGCCTTGGTACTTTTGGGGCTAAATGAGGGGGGGGGGCAAATGCTGAACTTAGTCATTTTTTATGCCTCGTTCACTGTGAAGTCGCGGGAGACCATGCATGTTTCCTTTGTTTTATTTTGTTTTCAACACAAGAAGTTTGAAAGTAAACGAGGTGAGTCATTGCTGCATTTATATATATATATTAATTTCCATAGCAAAATGACGTCGCAGCCCACAAAAGCCATGACAGTCAACGAACCAGAAGTCCAAGACTCAAGTTTCGCCCTCATTTGGGCTCATCAGTTAGACACATTTGAACTCAGGATTCGAAACCCGAGCCTTTTGCAAGCACTATGCCAACTGAGCAAACGCCTCACACACAAGAAATTCTATTAACTAACACAGATCAAGCAAACCACACCAAAATCAGACTGTGAAATGGACCTACTTCGTCTTGTCAAGGGATGCGGTCATCCAACCAGCAAATAACCCAAGCTGATGTCTCGCAAGTAGGAGTTTCAACTCAAAAGGACAATGCCATCCAGCAATGCTAACCTAGTGAGCAATTAATGATAGGATTTTTCAGAATGTGAGAGATTATATAGTAATTTCCACAGCCAAACAACGTCGCAGCCCACAAGAGCCATGACAGTCAATGAACTGGAGGTCCAAGACTCGAGTCTTGGACTTCCGGTTCGTTGACTCCAGTCCTGAACCCCCGGTTTATTGACTGTCATGCGACGTTGTTTGGCTGTGGAAATTATTATATAATCTCTCACATTCTGCAATATATATATATATATATATATATATATGCTCTGTTGTCATATCTTAACGTACATCGAGCTTTTTATTTAAAAAGAGATAAAATAAAAAGCATAAATTTTCATAAACATAAATATATATATATACTCGCAGTATTACTCGGCCGTGCTCAGGGATTGGTTTGATGCCTTTTTTATGCTTATTTTGATCTGTATCTTTGGTAATTCCAATTTTTACTTTTTTTGTACTCCTAAAATTTAGTAAATTTCGGTAATATTAACACCTTACTGATCAGCGTAGCCCCCAATACAGTGGAAGCAACGTGCCAGCAACAATCCAATTTCTAATTTGTCCTCTTAGCAGCTATTCTTCCAGCTCAAAACCAACTACTTTGACGAGGTTTTGCAGGCCATAATTTCTTGAACCGTATGTGAAATAAACCATAGGATCAACATCGACTATCTATTCGTTGTAAGAATTTATGTGATTATTGCTGTATAGTTCTACAATTAGTCAACTGTGTCGAAAAATTCCTTATCTTATGTTGCCGGACATACTACTTGTGCTTGGTTGTTGGGGCTTATGTTTTGTTAAACCGACATATAAGAAACCTCCTAATCACATTTTCACTAAATATGTGTGTAGACTGTTTTGCAATTTCTTCAGAATCATTTGCTTGTCAATTATAAAGTTTAATTAAAGTACTGTAATATTCCAGTTTTATATTGCAAAAATAATAGATATTTTACAAATATACACACACACAAATTTTTCAATCTTATAAATAAACTTCTTTCTAGTCAACGAAAAAAAAAACATTAAGAAAATTATGTGCGGGGTTTGAATCTACAGACCATGTCATCCTAAAAAAAAACAAAAAAAAAACACACTATCAACTTACCCACAGTAGAATTTTCACAGCCCGTTGTTCTATCATTGTTGCTAAACAACGACATGAAAAAAAAACTTTACCGATGATAAATCAAAATAACAGTTTCGATTATCGATAATTATCGGGAGTATTCTGAGACAAGACTTAACAAAGATCACTCCCAGACTTATAGACTAAAGTTCTGTAAATTTTAAAGAAAATCTGTTCAGCCGTTTCGGAGTCTATAAGAAACGAACTCACACACGCACTTACAAAGTTGCATTTATATAATTGTAGAGAGATATATATAAGGAACTTTGTCTGTGAATTCGTGCTCTATGGACTTCAAAACGGCTGTGCCAATTTTTTATGAAATTTCACACAAAGAAATTTCATGTGCATAGATAGGTTTTGTATATAAATGTCTTTGATAAGTATCGATAATCAATAATTAAAATAATCCAATGAAAGAAGGAACAGGCGATTTGGATCGAAGTTAACATCTTCAACACCTAACACCACCACCTAAAAACACTTAACATCACAAGTGCATATGAGAAGTTTTATTACCACACAAGTAGAAAGGCTCGACATATAACATCAACAGTAGTTTTTTTGAAATGATAGGACAATTGCCAGAACACTCAAAATGCCTCGCTGGATTGTCATGAATAACAGGGACGTGTCCAGGGTAATGAAACTAATGGTTCCGACCATGGTTGTTCTTTGGTGCGGTTTAAAGTGAGGGCCACATCATGCCACCTCACATCTTCGAAGTAAGCTTGAAAGTCAACATCAAAGTCTACCTGAAGAGTGCGGTGATTCGGTGGTGCAATCAGATGCCTACTGGCAGACCCTGGGTGTGGCAACAGTATTAGGCACTGGCCCACGTCCAAAGAGACCCAGTCTTGGTTTCAGAAGGAGTGCTATGACTTTGTACCCTTCTCTTACTGCCCCCCCTCTTCCCCCGACCTGAACCTGCAGAACTACTTCGTTTTGTCATACGTTGAGAACATCACCAACATGACCTCCCACAATACCAAAGCCAGTCTGATCGTCACCATCCACTGAGTATTCGCTGTGCTTCTGGAAAAGGCATGCCCCAGTTCCGGATCTGTATCAAGGTAGTGATTGAGGCTGAAGGTGGCTACATTTAATAGATGTCAGCTCTACTACATAATCAAGTTACTGGAATTGATTTTTTTTTTTTTTTTATAAAAGTTTTAAACTAAAGCTGTAGTGTTGTTTTCTTTAGGGCGACAATTTTATCGTTCCACTTTGTATCTTTGTATCTCTCTCTCTTTTTCTTCCTTTCTTTGTCTCTCCGTCTCTCTCTGTCTCTCTCTTTCTACCCCCTCTCGCTCTTTCTTTCTCTCTCTGTCTTCCCGCCTCCTTTCTTTTTGCCTTTCTTTCTCTCCCTCTCTCTATCTGGTGCTACCAGATCAGACTGTCTGAAGATATCAGCTTCCTAATTCAAATGCACCATATATTAAAGTTTTTTTTTTTTAATCTTTTTACAAAACTCAATCATGTTCTGCAAAGCCAAAAACAAACAACAATCTTGCCCTCTCTCTCTCTCTCTCTCTTTTGCTTTCTACCTCACTTCTCTGTCCGAAGACACTGGTTTCTTGATTTTAAAAATGCACGAAACATTAATGTTATTTTTTTCTTCCCGATCTGAAAAACTTAATCATGCTCTGCAAAGCTAAAAACGAAGACAAAAAATACTCTACAAAACAATCAAACCAAACATACTGAATAAATATTTGAAGATATAACAGGATTTGAAGCAAAAAAGTTTTTCCAAAATTACTGGATTCGGAATAAATAATATGAAAAAGGTTGATATGCCGTAAGACAAAAAAAAACTTTTTTCTTTCCTTTCTTCTTCTCCCTTTCTTCTTCTCCTCTTTGTTTATTCCCTCCTCTCTTTTTTCTTTCTCTCTTTTTTCCTCTTTTTCTATTTTCTTCCCTCCCTTTGCCTCCCTGTCTGCCTCTTCCCGTCTTCTCTCTTTCTCCCCTCTCTTTCTTCCCCCTCTCTTTCTCTATCCTTCCTTCCTTTCCTCTCTTCCTTTTTCTTTCCTTCCTTTCTCTTTATTTTTCTCTTTCTCTCTCCCTCTCTGTAATTATTTCATTCTTTCTCTTTTTGCCTTCCCTCTTCTCACTCTATTCCCTCTTCCTTTCTTTCTTTCCTCCCATTGACCTTTCTATCCCTCTCTCTCCTTATTTCCCTTCCTCTCTCTCTCTCTCTCTCTCTTTCTCCTCTTTTTATTTCTCTTCCTCTTTCCTTCGTCATTTCTTCCTCTCTCTCTTCTTCCTCCTTTCTTTTGTTCCCTTCCTTTCTTTCATTTTCTCCTTTCCTCTTTTTTCTTCCTCCCTCCCTCTATATATTTATTTCTATCTTTCTCTCTTTTTCTTTTGTCCTTCCTTTCTTCACCCCCTTCTCTCTCTCTCTCTCTCTCTCTCTCTCTCTCTCTCTCTCTCTCTCTCTCTCTCTTCTTACCATCTCTCTCTATTTCTCGCTACTATCCCTTTTTTCCTCTTTCACTATTTTCTTCCTCCTTTTCTCTATCCCTTATGCCTCTTCCCTTCCTCTCTCTTCCCCTCTTTTTATTTTCCTTCCCCTTTTCTATACCCTCTCTCTTTCTTCCCCTTTCCCTCTTTTTCTTTCTGCCTTTCTCACTCACTCACTCTCACTCCAATTCTTTTGCCCTTTCTCTCTTTACCTTTCCTCCTCTCTTTCTCTCTCTCTCACTCTCTCTCTATATATATATCCCCTCCGACTTTCTCTTTTCTCCTCTCTCTCTATATATATATATTTTCCGTCCTCCCTCTCTCTTTTCCCTTTCCTCCCCCTCCCCCCACATCTTCCTTCTCTTCGTTCTAGTAAACTAAAATTGCCCCAAACAAATAGATCTGCTTAATAAATGCACTTGTTCTCAGCGCTCTCTCGCAGTGCATCGGTTTATTAATAGCAACTAACGGCTTGGCACACATTTTTTCCCAGGATAAACTGTTCGTTCCGAACGTTGGAGAACCTTTGCATTATTGTACTTTGATAACGGAACAAACGATCTTGCAATTTACTTCTTTGTGGCTGAAAAGGAGGCTGCCATATCGCTACGGAAATGAGAGGCTCCTTCAGACGGACGAAGAACGAAGAACGGACAAACTACTGTCGTCGAGAAAAGGAAAGATAGAGGCGTTCTTGGCACTGATTTATTTTTCCGGGGGGGGGGGGGGGGGTGAAAGGACAGAAGAAGAGAAGGAAAAGGAAAGTGTGTTCTGATATCACAGATGTGCACAGCACTCTACACCCGAAGAAATAACTATCATCACCAAATTGTTAACCGTCATGTGTGTACGTTTATATATATATATATATATATATATATATATATATATATATATATATATATATATATATATATATATATATATATATATAAGCGAGATAAGACACTGATAGAATTCAGTTGAAAAATCCTGATAGATATTACTTGAAGTAATATTTTCAAGGTAATCCTAGCCAAAAAGGAAAAGCTCAATATTTAATAATAGAGCAATATATAAATTTAGTGGTTAAATCTTAAATTCTGAAAAAACAACACAGAGACATATATAGTTTTTGAGTGGTTGTGGATAATTATATGGAGAAAATTGTGCGAAAAGAGGTTGTATCAAGTTTCAATAATTGTGCTGAAAAGCAAAACAGCTGATCATTTTGATAACTGCATTTCATTTCCTCTGATGATATGTGCCATTGTTGAAAATCCATGGATTAAGGAAATTAATATAACCCCCTTCTATATATTCCTTTTATCAAACAATAAATTCTTAAATCGAATATATGTCTCTATATGTTGTTTTTTCAGAATTTAAAATTAAACCACTAAATTATATATATATATATATATATATATATATATATATATAAACGTATCGATATAATAATTAAGTGATTGATTTTGCGCTACTAAACAGATACTGTCAAGAATTGTAAATGTCAACAGAATTAAAGGAATAAATTGTAAGATGGTCAACATCATGAACTTTGGAATATAGTCTTTTGTCATTTATTCACTGTATTGCTTTGTAATTACACTGAGCTTCTTAAATAAGGATTGGTATGTATTATAAGAAAATATATTTCCACAGGTGTGTGTGTGCGTGTATGTGTGTGTGTGTGTGTGTGTGTGTGTGTGTGTGTTATAAACAAGGTCTATAATAGCAATGAGTATTGCAGTTCTGAAAAGCTCAGTAGGCGTTGTTAACTGTTAATATTAGAGCTATATATAGAACAGGTGAAGGGTTAATAATTGTGAAATCATTAAGTTTACATAAGGGGGAAACATAATAAAACTCAATTTTTTTATGTACGATCGTTTCGGAGACGATATCTTTTTATTTATTCGATATTTACAGATAAAAATAAAAGCATCGAGAAATAATTAAAATGTCTCCTCATTAGTATAACAGATATTTTAAACGGTTGCACAGAAAGAAGATGGACAAAATTTAATAATTTTAAACTGCCATAATAAAGATTAAGTTGCCCAAAAGTAAATCAGTAAAAAATTTTTTAAAAAAACTAATATTACACTAATAAGCAATAATCATGAAATTAACTAGAATTCCAAAGATTCGATCCTGAAACAATCCACTAACAAAGGCTTTCTTCATTAGAATTAAAAATGACTTACCTTAAAATAAAACGGGCATAAACACCTATATAAAGACAATTACTTCCCCTTTATTTACCAAGCATTTTAGATTTTAAAACAATGGTTACAAATACCAACGCTATCTTTTAGATTTTAAAAAAAATATCTTTACCAACGAATGGTTTGGACATCCGGGGGCCTCTTTACGGGTTTTTTTAAAAGCAACATGGAGGCACCATCTCACAAAGGTACTTATTTTATAAATTTTTCTTGTAAATATGATTCCTTATTTTTACTTAAATCTTATACAATATCAAAAAATTCTATCGAACAAACTTTTCATACTTATTGTATAAAATCATAAATATTGTTTTCCCCTCTCTTATCAAGTAAACCTCGTTAAACAACAGTTTAATTATAAAATAATATTGCATTCATTCGTAATTAACATCATTGAAAATATATCTAATATAAACATGATTTTTTTATGTATGATTTATTTATTTTTTTACAGTCAGTACATCAATTGTAGATCTCGCTGAATTATTCTTATTTATTCTAGATTCAATAACTAAACTTCGATAAATTAAAAATGGTGCCCCCCTCATCTTTTGTGCTGATGAGACTATATCCGGAAATATTTTAATTCTCGATGTTTTTGAATATCAAATAAAAGGATATCGTTTCCGAAACGATCGTACATGAAAAAATTGGACTTTGTTCCCCCCCCCCCCATATAAACTTTATAATTGAAATTATTAACCCCCTCATCTTTTACATTATAATTCGATAACTTGAGCGTTATTTCTTCCGCGCGTTACACCAATAATTTCCTGGGTAAGGTTAACACTTTTGTCCAAACTTCCAACCTTCTGTACACGTAACGCACCTTCTCCCAACGAACTTCTAATTCAACTTATTTCTTCGAAATCAAACTTCAAAATGAACGTCCCTCTAAAAAAAAAAAAATCAACCCTCTTTATTTCCAACCAGGAGCATCTCATTTGCATATCGGGTGGTCACATTGCAGGCATATAAAGAGATAAAGCAGCCATTTTTGTTTCGTTCTTCATTCATTTCATTCCACGACCGACCCGTTGAATTATGCATACGTGCTAGTTAGGTAAGTCGCACGTTTCCATACATACATACACACACACACAAATATATATATATTATTTTGTTAGATTTTTGGAATTTGACATCGATAACAATTAATCTGATAAATCTATTTATTTTATACTAGCCAATTTTAAACTATTTGTTCAACTTATTTTTCTAGCACAATATTAGGTACAAATCATGATTTATTACATTGCTAGATGCTGTGGTATACTTACAATTATATAAGCGACCTTTTGATCCCATTTATATGCTTGGTTTTATTGATTTGGTAAATCTTTATCTTTTAAATGCTTTTACTGTCTTTTATTGTTACACATACATAGAGTAAACTTTTAAACTAAATCCACCTTCTCTTAAAACTCCCTAAATAGATAATCAACTTAGAATCGTATGTTTTCTTGCTTTGATCTCCAAAATAGAACTCTAGTGCTTTAGAAAATGACGTGATTTTTGGCGCCTACGAGGTCGATTTAATTTTAGTCTTTTCGCAAGTCACAGCGTAGTCTGTTTATTTGGTGGGATTTATATATTAATATTTATGTTAGGTTGACGTCATTTCCATTGGCTATATATATATATATATATATATATATATATATATATATATGAATGACATGTTCAATCGGTCTGTTTAGTTTCGTATATACAAACATATATAATAGTTTAATATTATTTTCATAAGTATGCATACATTAATTAGAATTAATAAATTTACTTATTAAATAGGACATTTTGGTAGAATATTCATAAATTAATAGGGAATGTTAGTACGAATAGTTGGGTCTTGTGACTTTATTTTTTAAATTCAAATGGCGTAATGGAAACGTATTAAATGGTATTTGCAGCTTCTTCGAATTTTCGGATTTTAATCTTGTCAAATCACTTTAATTTCTTTTGACGGATTGATTGTTGCTATTTATTCTGATAAGTTAAGGGCATAAGTTCACTGATTGATATAATAGTTGATTTTGCGCTACGAAACAGATACTGTCAAGAATTGTAAATGTCAACTGAAAGGAATAAATTATAAAATGGTCAACATCATGAATTTTGGAATATAGTCTTGTCATTTATTCATTATATTGCTCTGTAATTACATTGAGCTTAAATAAGAATTGGTATATATTATAAGAATATATATTTTTACAGAATTGAATATATATTCGCCTGCCATCCTGTCTTTAAAAGATGGAATCGCCCGATCGTCAAAGACGAGGTGCAAGCAAGGTTCAGTTTTATAATTATGTAGATATAAATGTTTGTCTAATTACGTCAGTCATTTCTCGTTTTACTTTTTTATCCATACTATATATATAAATTTAAAATATTGCAGCACTAAGAATTTATTATATAATGTTAAATTGAATTTAAAAATTTTTTGATGCTGTAATATTTCAAGTTATAAATTTATATTTATTAGAATATCTTGTCCTCTTTCCCATGTTTTAACTTAGCCATATAAATTTTGTCCTCTTTCCCATGTTTTAACTTAGCCATATAAATTTTATCCTCTTTCCCATGTTTTAACTCAGCCATATAAATTTTCATGCTCGCATTTTTCTATTGTAATCCATGGCTTCTAGCAAATTCATTTGTTCTTTGTTTAATTTCAGTCTTATCCCCCCCCATAAACATAACATACACGTATGTAAAACAATGTATGGCACGCGTCTTTCATTTTCTGTTTCACTTGTTATTTCTCTTTTCGCGAGAGCGGTGAATTAGTAGCAACACTAGTCGCTGAAGCGATGTGATTTCTATGAAAACCAGTCAGAAAAAACGTCGCTCACCTTACGTTTTTTTTTTTTTTTTTCTATTTTGAACGGCAGAAAATTCATAACTTTTGTTTTACTGAACGAAAATTTTAATTTTTTTTTTTCACAATATAGCTGAGAAGGTGATCTATAAACTAAAATGTTTGTAATTTGGTCGAAAAATGAGTGAGCGGTGAAGCTTTAAAACAGTTCTAAATTACTAAAACTTCCACTTAACCATATTTTCAAACACTACCATGATTGAATGATACGATAGCGCTTTGATTCCACTTCCCGTAAAATACGTTTAAATATAAAATATTATTGTTTGAAATTCATTAATATATTTTGAAGATATACTTCATCATCAGTATGACTTTCTCAATCTTTTTCGTGTTGTTGGAGCAGAGAATCAGCAAGTAGAAGCCCGTTTGTTGTTTTTACGGTAGTTTTTTTTTTTTTTTTTTTTTTTTTTTTTTAAAATGTCGGAACGGTGTGTTGGTCACGCGGAATTCCCGTTAAGATTTTTGTTCTTTGGAGGCGCTGATTGAGTTTGAATAAATACGTATTTTATTTTATTCAAACTCAACCAGCTCCTAAGGAACAAGTCTTAGCGTTTAAATATATTTAAAATTATGCAGATATTCGCATTTATATACAAAGATATGATGCCAAAAGTAAAAAAAAAAAAAAAAAAAAGATTCGGTGCCATCAGCTAGAATCGAAACCAAAACATTTTGCGTTCCAGTCGCCTGCTCTACCGATGCTAATATCGAGACAAAGGAAGTCTACATATTAATAAATAATTTGAAATAATGAATTCTATGTGATCATGCGCAGAAAGAAGTAAAAACATGTCGGCCAGTTGAAAAGAGCATTTCGCATTTAAACATGCCGATATGTATGTATGCTTTATTCGTCAACCCGAAGATTTATAAACCATCCTTGGTGTATAATTACTATTTCCTGTTAATTTCAGTGTTATAACCAGGAGTTTAAGAGTTTATCGGTTAAATATTTACACACACATACATCTACTGTTTGGGTTTGTATTACTGTACACATAGATTCGAAAAAGTTGTCAAAAAACAAATATATAACAAATAAATGTTATCAAAGGCAAGATACGTTACTTTTCTGCCAAACTGGATATATTTTTTTTTGTTTTTATTCAATGTAACATATTTATTCAGCTCGAAAAGCATAGTGTTTACCGATGTATTCGAAAATTCAAGATGGCGTCTCACACCCTCTTTAACACCGTAAGTATGGAAAAAGGTGTTATAAATAAAAAAAAAACTATACAAAATACTATTAAAACCCGCCGAATATATGTCAACCTATGTCACGGTAACATATATTGAGCGAGTTTTTAACAGTATTTTATCCGGTTTTTTATTTATAACATCTTATCCCACACTTACCGTGTTAAAGAGAGAATAAGACGCCATCTTGAATGTTCCAATACATCGGTAAACACTGCATGTTTTTCGAGCTGAATAAACATGTTACATTGAATAAAAACAAAAAAAAATATATCAGTTTGGTAGAAAAGTAACTTATCTTGCTTTTGATAACATTTATTTGTTATATATTTTTGACAACTTTTTCGAATCTGTGTACAGTAATACAAACCCCTACTGTTTTATTTACATAGATTGTGGGGAAAAAAACACCATCTAACATAATTTGGTCTTTTATCAGTTTATTCAGAACTAGCATAGGTGCCCGGCGTTGCCCGGGTGTTTGGAGGTGTGTTGAGCAAAAAAAAGTGGCAGTAGGAAGGCAGACTCGAACCCGTAACGTGAAGGAGGAAAAGAACAGGAAAAAAACCTGACGTCGTTGCTGTTACGACCACCGCCAAACCGGAAGTGACGTAGGTTTAAATTAATTCTAGACAATAGAAAAGAGGGATGACTATCGAAAATATCTGAAAAAAAGCAACCCCTCCCTGTTGAAAAGTGCCCAGTTGAGGGTGAAGAAATGAATGTTTTTAGCCAATTTTTCGGTATTTGTCGTCTGAAGGGTCGGGCTTCAAAATAATGCTGATCTTGTGAAAATCTGACGCTTGTTTTAGGCAGACATGCAAACATACATAGATACATTTATATATTGGTAGCTCAAATTTTCGGCCCAAACCGATTAAAAAGCTTGCCCTATCTCTGAATACCCTTTATGTAAAATTTCAAATGTTTAGACCAGAAATTGTCTGAGTAATTTGGTAGACCGCAGAGGTCAATTTTTTTTAAACTTTACCCCTATTATAACTCCTTAACATTTGTTTTGGGCTCAAATCAAGTTATTAATTAGATCTGTCAAGGAACCTATATCTAAAATTTCAATTGTTTATACCCAAAATTGGCGGAGGAATTTGGTAGAGTTCTCAAAGATCAAATCGTTGAACTTTGACTCCTTTAACAGCCAAATGTCTGTCCGAAAACGGATTACAAAGATTTTCCCAAATCTACATACCCTGTATATCAAATTTCGTGTATGTAGACTGAAAACTGACAGTTATTGTGTAGGGAAATGTATATACAGACAGGCTTTCACTTTTATAGATGTATAGATTCCGTCCATGTATAAGAAAATTGTTTTGAAAAATAGTTTCACATATGTATAAAGGTATAATAATCTCTGCCTATTTTTCACTCTCTTGGAGAAACCACTGGAAATCTCTTAAGGAACTCCAGGATTGTGCAGAACCCTGATTGTGAACTCCTATACTATCCGGATTTCTATCTAGATTGACGTTGTGTGTACTTCAATTTGAATCCATGATCACTGGAAAGGTTTGCTAATTCTTCCTCTTTCACCTTACTAAAACAGTAGGTTCTCTACAGTGCAATGTGTTATGAACTAAATCAGATATACGACACAATCACATTGATACAGCGGCTCTCGCCAGATCTCTGATGTTAAGCAACGTTGAGCCTGGCTAATACTAGATGGGTGACCATTTGGGGAGGCTAAGCGCTGTATGTACCGTGCCAAGTCGTAGAAATCTCCAGGTTGGTATCTGGGGGTGCGTTTGCATCACTGGGAGAGACGTACCCCCAAAGCAAGACAGAAAGCAACAGGAAACTACCGTCTTTAATAATCTTCCCGGGAATACCATGGCTCTACAATTTGAAGAGTTGTGGTCGCCGACGCTGTTAAACAGCGAGAGAGACTTCTGCACTATCAGAACGAAACTTGTGAAATCGTAGTGCTGAATTTCACATGAAAACAATGGTATCTACATATTCCTTGTATTTTAAGATGATTATATCCAAAAATTATGAAAATCGATAAAGTAGAAAATTATTTATTATAGAAAATAGAATTTGAAAAAAAATGATCGTATTTATTTAAGGCACAGTTCTAAAGGGAGTTAATTTTCCGTTTCGATTTATTTTATAAACAAGATGACCGCAATTTTTCACCTAACACGATTAAAGTTTTTTTTTTTGTGTGTGTTAATAATTTAGTAAGTAGGTGATTTCGATTTCATAATTTGGAAACTAACGTTCTAATTTATTATAATTGACAAAAAAGATCAGAAACCATTGTTTTTATCTGAGAACTCCATCGACTACAGAATTTCGTTCTGATAGTGTAGAAGCGCCGAGAGAGATTGCCGTTTTTTTCTAAATGAGACAGTATATCCGGATCCTATACTTTATTTCAATGAATAAACTCCTTTAGTGACGTCATCAAAATGACGTCAGCAAGTGTGCCCAGTGACAAACATGCAAGTAAATAAGACTGACAGTGTTTTAGTAGTATATAAATCCATGGTTCCTAATTACTGTGCCGCAGAATAATTACTGGTGTGCTATGTCGAGATAATAGCCGGAAGCCATTTTGTTTAATTAAAAAACATTTAATTTTCTGACCATGATGACATGACTGATGGCAGAAAAGTTGAAAGTAAGACTGTTGTTACAGTAGACACAATCCTTCTCTATGATTCTGAGGCATGGACTCTTACAAATGCGCTGAAGAGACTGGATAATGATAATTCTCGAATCTATCATCGAAAAAAAAAAAAAGCGTTAAAGCTGAAACGGTCCGATTTTTAACTAAAGTAATTACTTTTACAATACTCTCGATCAATTTTTATTTTTGTTTCTATCTAGAGAGCCCCTTTTTTGGAGGGGGGGCTGGATTCCCCCTCCCCCACATTAAAAACCGACTTTGTGAAACTAGATGGGTCTATATGCTAAACATAATATGAATAACCGGTGCTGAGGAGTTCTATTATATAAAACGAAACTGTCTGGGAGTTCGTTCCCTGTGGACTCCATAACAGCTGGACCGATTTTTTTTTTTTAATTTCACACAAATGTACCTTATGTCTGGGAGTGTTCTTAGACAAGTTTTGTACTGGAATATCTCCGATTATTATCCAAAATCGATCAAAAAAAAAAATCATTAAAGATGGTGCAGTCCGATTTTAACTAAAGTTATCCCTTTTATACCGTCTAACATCACAAGTGAATTTGACAAGTTTTACCTCCGCACAAACAAATGTGCCCGATGTATAAAATCAACAGTAAGTTCTCTTATGACAGGGACGCGTTCAAAATGAATCTTTCTGTTGAGAGCACAATCGAACCATTATACTTGATTTTTGCATTTTAGACTTTAATTCCAGTCATTATGGCCACACAAGTAGAAAGGTCAAGCATATAAAATATATAGTAGGTTCTTTGATATGACAGGGGCACGTTCAGAATGAATGTTTCTGTTGAGAGCATAATTGAAGCATATTTGACTTTTGCTTTTGAAACTTTGATTCTAGCGATTATATATGAAAATACTTTTATAAAATCAAAAGTAGATTCTCTACAGTGCAATGTAATATGGACTAATCAGTGTGGGGAGAAACAGTTCTTTATGGTGCTGAGGCATGGACTCTTACAAATGTGCTGAAGAAAAGACGCGGATGCTCAGGATGACCCTCAATACATCAGAGGAGCCACACAACAAACCAACAGTTTTATGGTAACCTACCACCAGTATCACTGAAAATACATCGGAGAAGGATGAGTTGCCGGTCACTGCATAAGACACAGCGAAGAGGACGCCAGCAAGCTTGTTCTCTGGATACCAACAGATGGACACCCAAACCGTGGTAGAAGAATGACCTACATTGACAACCTGCTATAGGACACAGGATTGGAAAGTGTTTGGGACCTGCAAACTGTCATGCGAGATCGAGAGAACTGGAGAAGTCGTGTAGATTCGGTGATGAAACATCCTGAAAGACGACGAAGATGAGATATAATTAGATTTATCAGCCATCAACCTTTTCGATTTTTAGTTATGAGAAGAGGAAGAATTAGCAAGTCTTTTCAGGTCTCAAATTGAAGTACGCACAACTGCCAGTAATAAAGCTGAGTTTAAAAAAAAAACAATCAAAATCTTATTGCAACTCTAAACTTCGTACCTAATGAGGTTCCTTCAATAAGTTTCCAGACTTTTTTGTACAAGCATTTAAATTTTGTCATAGCTTCTTGAAAATTTAGTATTTTATTGCTATACATCTTATGAGATGACTGACCGATTTTTATGATTTCAGGTTTAAATGAACAGCTACAGCAGGAATTAGAATACACCCTACTAAAGCCTAACTGTTACAGCTGGTGAATTTAAAAAATGTAAGCTGGACGTGAGGACAATTTAGAAGAACGATATGCAATAAAATTGTTTTTAAACTCTGAAAAATGCCACAAAAACGTATGGAATGCTTCAGACTGCTTTTAGACCAGCTTGTATGAATCGAGTATCAGTTTTTGAGTGGCATAAGAGGTTCGAGGAAGGCAGGGAATATGAGAGGGATGATAAGTGTTGGAGGAGTAAGGAAGTCTATACCAGATATTGAATACAGGATGTGTTGATTTTGATCAAAGATTCTCATTGTATAATTTTTTTTTATTTATTTTTTTTTTATTATTGCAAAAAGGTTTTCTGAGAAGAAAATATTGTTTGTGTTAGACGTGCCGCGAAAATCTTATATATATATATAAACTTAATAGTGTGCCGCCATATAAAAAAAAAAAAAAAAAAGTTAGAAACCACTAACAGATATGTGTCTGGTTACACACACCAGACGATTAACTGTTAATCGTCTGGTGGGTGCAACTACACATCCACGCTCGGGTGTTGGATTCGCTTTGCATTGATACCCGGAGATATAAAATATTCATCAATTTTTTTTTTGCTCATGTTCTTGCTCCCTCGACTCCCCCCTTATCCAAAAATTCAGCGAAATTGTACGAGACACTGTGATCTCTCGCCAATGAAGGCAGAAAACTGTCGAAAAAAAACAAACAAAAAAAAACGGACATTTTTATTTTACTTGGATCAATTAAATCTTCTCAATATTGCTTTATGTGGCGTCATGGAGATATTATTGAAAAAAATAAAAGCGAAGCATACATGGTCCCCCCCTCCCCCGTGAGTGTACAGTGAACGAAGCATAAAAAAATGATTGCTCAGTATTTGCCCCCCCCCCTTTTAGCCCCAAAAGTCCCCTACGGACGTCAAATCCTGGTGAAAATGAACAAACGGTGCCGTTTTAGACCTTAACATATGTAAATTTGAGTTCTGCACCATGCAAAAAAAGAAATGACTGTCCATCATTTGCTCCCCCCCCCATTTAGCCCCAAAGTCCCCAAGGCCTTAACATATTTAAATTTGAGTTTAGCACCATGCAAAACTGCTAAATAGACATACACAGAAAATTTTACACAAATATGGTAAAATAGTCCCAAAAGTGGAGCGTTTTTATTAGCCTAAAAGAGCCCCTGGGACACACCCAAGAGTTATCGCGAAGTATAGACAAACAAAATTATATAGAAATCAGTTAGTTACAACTTTTCAGAAAGTTTTATAAAAAATCCAAGGCATCGATTTTTTTTTTTTTTTTTTTAAGTATCCATAAAAAAGAAATGAATAAAAAAAAAATTGACACTTTTAAGTGTCAATTTTAGACATTTTAACCTGAAAGGCTCTCCTAAGGGTGCAACCAAAGTTTTCCTGGAAAACCCATTATTTTTTTACTCCTATCATGTTTAATGTTTGTGCAAATCATGTTTAATGTTTGTGCAAAATTAAAAAAAATTTCAATGTGTATTTATTGAGAAAAGTGCAAACGGACGAACGGACAAGGGTGAAGTTACAGGTCCACCCTCCTTTTGTCAGGGAACCAAAAAACAGAAAAACAAAGACGGTTAATCAGTTTTTTTTTTTTTTTTTTTTTTTTTTTTTTTTTTTTTTTTAAACGGGTATAGGGATGAGTATGTTTGGAGGAGGCACAAATGCTATGAGTTCATCAGAGCACCATCCATTAAAATACTTATAAAACAGGCACAGGGATGCAACACTGCGGTGATGGGACAGGGGTTGGAGCTTTGTTGACAGTGCAGGAACTCTTAGATTGGAGACTTTTTAATCTTATCCAAGAGGGAGACTAGTGGTGGATGAACCAGCCCAAATGTGGCAACAACACTCCACGCATAGGTGAATGGTGGTTTTGTAGAGGTACAGGATACTCTCAGGTGTGAGTAGTTTTCTAGCACGATAGAGGGAACCTACCTTCTTTGCAGCAGACTTTGCAATGGCCTCAATGTATTTGTTCTGATTCAGGTTGCTTGTGAATATTAAGTGATGGAGTTTGAATGGTGAGCTTTCAGATAGGGTGTTATTAGTAGGGCTGTGACAACAGCGTATTCTTTTCATTGTTTTGACTTTCGAGTATATATCCGTTAATATCTTGTTTTTATATAGACGGATGTGGTTCTCGGTTGATTGACTGTCTTACTGTGTCGGATATATACTTGAGTCAAAAAAAAAATGAAAAGAATATTCTGTTGTCACAGCCCTAGTTATTAGTAATGGCTATCAGTGGTTGAGAAGGCTTCTTGCAGCTGTTAAAGGAAAGAAGTTCAGTCTTAGTAGCATTAAATGTTACCATCCCTTTACGGCCGCATTTCACTACGGTCTGGAGATCGTTTTTCTAAAGATTCTGCCATTGCCATAGATAAGTGCACATTCTGTTTTTTCATTGTACCTGTTATCAAATCATCAGCAAATCCTTAATACATAAATCCCGGTATTCACTCTGCCTTCTTTAGAAAGAAAACTAAAATCACGTGACATGCTTGGCCAATGCAACAGTTAGTCATCAGGATGTTTTTTTTTTTTTTCAGAAATTGCACGAGAAACTGATCTCTCACCAACGAAGGCAGAAACATGTCTAGAAGAAAAAAAAAAAAGGAAACGGACATTTTTTTTTTTTTTTTTTTTTTTTTTTTTTACTTAAATCAATGAAATCTTCTGAATATTGGTTTATGTTGCGTCATGAAGAGATGGAAAAAAAAAACAGAAAGACAAAGATGGTTACTCAATTTTTTTTTTTTTTTTTTTTTAACCGGTACAGAGATGCGACATTATGGGGTTGGGATAGAGGTTGGAGCTTGGTCGATAATGCAGAATTTTTTTTTTTTTTTTCTTTTTAAAAAAAAAAAAAACTCTAAGATTAAGAGAACAGTGGTAGATGCTTCAGTCCAAATGTGTCAAAAATACTCGATGCATGAGCGAATTGTGATCTTGTAAAGATGTAGAATGTTTTCTGGCATAAGTAATTTTCTTACACATTAGAGGGAGCCCATCTTCTTTGCAGCAGTCTTGGCAATGTTAATGTATTTTTTCAAGGGAATCACCACTTATCAAGGCCCGAAGGCCGCTCGAAGATAAGGGTTAACGAGTATAGTGGTCAAAAGGACAATATAGTAATCGTTAGAAATGTAAAATTGGATTACTTAAGGGGAACGGCTCAAGAATTTGTTTACATTGGACTTTTGTTGCAATTCATGTTACCAGTGAATGTTTGGCAGAAGAGTTTGAAAAATAGGCTCTCAGATAAGGTGTTATTTGTCTTGGCAATCGATGGTTGAAAAGGTTTCTTGTAATAATTAAAAAGAAAGAAGTTTAGTCTTAGTAGCATTGAATGTTACCATCTATTTAAAGCCCAATTCCCATATAGACTGTCGTTTTGTAGAGTTTCTGCCATTGCCTTGTATATGTGTACGTCAGTTTCTATCCTTCATTATAGCAAATATTTGGCCTATTCCTTTTTTTATTGTTTATGTATTATTAATTAATGTTATTATTGTGGGGAAAAGAAGTAAAGAGAGCGAGACAGAGTCGAATTTACGAGGTTCTTTCGTAGAAAATATATCAACATAACAAACAAGGTTTACTCTCAATTTATAAAAGGAAAGATTTACATTTTAGGAAATATTTTCATTGAAAATAATAGTTCATTTATGAGTGAACAAAAGGGGGAGATTAGTTTGAGATTTCGAGGAAGTTTGAGTTGATAATTCAAGAGCCGTGATTAGTTCACGGGTCTGTATATCGTAAAGAAAACTTCCTCACTCAACTATATAAAATAATTTTCACTGAAAGTTTTTGAGTAGAGTTAATCAATCACTCTGGAAGGTTCATTGAAAAATGTGAGAAGTTTTAAAATAATTATTTTCATAAACTTAATTTCAAGTGAGCATACGATAATAAAAGGGGGAATGCAAAAGTTAGTTACTGTTTCTGTGTCTGTGTGTTCGCCTACATTGTCTGATTAGCTGACTGTTATGTTCAAAGTGTTGTCGTGTTAGAGTTGAGTTGCAGACAGTAGTGATATATACCTTCCAACACTATCTCTGAATTTTGTTAACTGTCTTTTTTTTTTTTTTTTTTTTTTTTTTTTTTTTTTTGAAAATACAGAGCTCTTTTAAAGATTCTCATCGGCTCCCACAGACACCGAATTTCCGACAGCTTGGAAAATTCTCTGATTGGTCAGAAAATCAAAACATTGAATTTTTAAAGTAATTTAGTAAAAAGGCGCCTCTAGCCGCATACGCAGAAAACGTTTCGGGGCACTTGAACTTCTGGCAGCGAAAGAGTGAACATCGTAGCTCACCATAAATATATCCATCTCCGACACAATTTTATCAGGGAGGCCATTTATAAATATTATAAATGATAAAGGTCCGAGGAGTAACCGATGGGGCATGCCTGCATTAATATCATGTCGTAAGCTATAACAGATGAAAGTTTCAGGTTAGGAATGCATAAGTTCAGTCATCATAACAATGTAATTTGCAATCCCTCTGATCAATTCGGGCGGAATAAAAAAAATAGTAAGCATTGCTTTTTAAATTTTTGAAGTTTAGCCATGTTTTTTTTTTTTTTTTTTTTCAATTAGCTTAGCAACGTTTTTTTAGCACCGTTTGTATAACTTCATCAAGACATTAAATTTTTTAAGATATCATTTAAAAATCGTCGAATTTCTGGAATCTAAAGTTTCGTGCATACTAATTAGCAAGTTTTTTTTTATGGTTTATATAAATGACGGGACGATTAATTGGAATATCATATTACATCCGTTCCATTTAAGAGACAATGGATATGCTGTGCAAGGGTAGCTGTGCATGTAATTGTGAAGTAAGGGCAGAGCAATCACACATTTTACCAGAACAGACACTGTGATTCCGGTGGCAACGAGTAGTCCAGGATGATTGGAAACAATGCCGTGATAAGCAAAGAACAGCTACAGCAGCTGGTATTCCCAACTGGTCACCGATTTAGTATTGGCCAGGCTCGATGTTGCTTAACTTTGGTGATCCAGCGGGAACTAGTGTGTCAACGTTGGCCTTCGGGACAAGATCAAAGTGTAGTATCTGTTCTTCAGATGCTGCACTTCAATTTCTTGTTCTGTGTCAGTGGAGGAGAAATCCTTCACGACTGAGATAATTTTTATTTTTGTTCCTTTTCTCCACGTTAAAAAACGACCCTGGTGTCTAACTCTGTCCCGTGGGGAGGCATTGTAAATAGGAACTAGTGTTGTCAACGTGATTATGGTGTATATTAGAATATCAGGAGTTTTTAAAGTGTTGGGAATCGGCATGGAAGATGAATAATTCAGGTCCGATTGTGTTACATTTCAGTTGGACTTTGTCTGCAACGCGGAGAAAGGAGTAACTGGGCAAACCTAGGTTTCTTTATCGCCCGCCCAGGCCTGCATCTGGAGAGCCAATTCCATCTCCGAACTGTACAGACATAAAAGATGCTACAATTGTTTTATTGGACAAAAAGTTGCCAACTTATATAATCTTCGTTTTTTTTTTTTTTGTTTGTTTTGTTTTTATTGCAGAACATGTTATGTGATGCAAAAATTTAAAATCTCAATAGTGTGCCACATGTAATAAAAGGTTGGGAACCACTGGTATAGAGAGGGGGGGGAAGGAAATAGTGAGAGGAAGGAGTAGAAGGGGAGGGGGGGAATCGTATGCAGAGAAAAATCTGGACAGTACCAAAAAGTATTTCCAGACAGAAAAACAAGAAAAGTAGATGGCAGTGTAACATCCTTCCTCTCCCCCACTCCAAGAACACCAACCGTTGCTTCTACCCCCTCCCCTCACCCTTCTTGCCTCCCCGGAAACATAGCTTGATGGGAGATCGATATATGAATCTGCAATCATCCGTGGCCGAATGAAAAAGCATAAAAATAATGGGAAACCTGCAGCGAAGAAATAATGGCAGACTGTGTTGTCCTTCCACACGGAATCTGTCGATTTGTTATTTGTGCGCCGGCAATTTATTCCGAGCATATTAAACTTTTTTTTTTCATTTCGTCTGAAGAGAGTACAAATAAAAACTCAGGGAAAGGGATTTCATTAGTTATGGCTAGCAATGAAACATGTTGTCTCAAGAAAGATAGCTTGAAAGTCATGTGCCTTTCCTCCCTCCCCCTCTCTTTCCCTCTCTTTTTTTTTTCTCGCTCTCTCTCCTCTTCTGTCTCATGTGAGTGAACATTTTCTTTTTAGCATGCGCACACAATCTCACTCACGGACATGAATGAAAGAATGATTGCACTCTCTGTCGTGTGCACACACTCTTATCATTCTCTCTCTCTCCCTTTCTCTCTCTCTCTCTCTCCCTTTCTCTCTCTCTCTCTCTCCCTTTCTCTCTCTCTCTCTCTCCCTTTCTCTCTCTCTCTCTCTCCCTTTCTCTCTCTCTCTCTCCCTTTCTCTCTCTCTCTCTCTCCCTTTCTCTCTCTCTCTCTCTCCCTTTCTCTCTCTCTCTCTCTCCCTTTCTCTCTCTCTCTCTCTCCCTTTCTCTCTCTCTCCCTTTCTCTCTCTCTCCCTTTCTCTCTCTCTCCCTTTCTCTCTCTCTCTCCCTTTCTCTCTCTCTCCCTTTCTCTCTCTCTCCCTTTCTCTCTCTCTCTCCCTTTCTCTCTCTCTCTCCCTTTCTCTCTCTCTCTCCCTTTCTCTCTCTCTCTCCCTTTCTCTCTCTCTCTCCCTTTCTCTCTCTCTCTCCCTTTCTCTCTCTCTCTCCCTTTCTCTCTCTCTCTCCCTTTCTCTCTCTCTCTCCCTTTCTCTCTCTCTCTCCCTTTCTCTCTCTCTCTCCCTTTCTCTCTCTCTCTCCCTTTCTCTCTCTCTCTCCCTTTCTCTCTCTCTCTCCCTTTCTCTCTCTCTCTCCCTTTCTCTCTCTCTCTCCCTTTCTCTCTCTCTCTCCCTTTCTCTCTCTCTCTCCCTTTCTCTCTCTCTCTCTCCCTTTCTCTCTCTCTCTCTCCCTTTCTCTCTCTCTCTCCCTTTCTCTCTCTCTCTCCCTTTCTCTCTCTCTCTCCCTTTCTCTCTCTCTCTCCCTTTCTCTCTCTCTCTCCCTTTCTCTCTCTCTCTCCCTTTCTCTCTCTCTCTCCCTTTCTCTCTCTCTCTCCCTTTCTCTCTCTCTCTCCCTTTCCCTTTCTCTCTCTCTCTCCCTTTCTCTCTCTCTCTCCCTTTCTCTCTCTCTCTCCCTTTCTCTCTCTCTCTCCCCTTTCTCTCTCTCTCTCCCCTTTCTCTCTCTCTCTCCCCTTTCTCTCTCTCTCTCCCCTTTCTCTCTCTCTCTCTCTCCCCTTTCTCTCTCTCTCTCTCTCCCCTTTCTCTCTCTCTCTCTCTCCCCTTTCTCTCTCTCTCTCTCTCCCCTTTCTCTCTCTCTCTCTCTCCCCTTTCTCTCTCTCTCTCTCTCCCCTTTCTCTCTCTCTCTCTCTCCCCTTTCTCTCTCTCTCTCTCTCCCCTTTCTCTCTCTCTCTCTCTCCCCTTTCTCTCTCTCTCTCTCTCCCCTTTCTCTCTCTCTCTCTCTCCCCTTTCTCTCTCTCTCTCTCTCCCCTTTCTCTCTCTCTCTCTCTCCCCTTTCTCTCTCTCTCCCTGGTTCCAAGGGG
Organism: Euprymna scolopes; assembly: GCF_053919585.1. NCBI lineage: Eukaryota > Metazoa > Mollusca > Cephalopoda > Sepiida > Sepiolidae > Euprymna > Euprymna scolopes. Next base: position 122,684,780 of record NC_136498.1, on the reverse strand, counting down.
AGAAAACTATTAATTGCTCGACTTTCCTCCTTTCTTTCTGCCCTACCTGTTGTTTACTCTTGGAGGCTTTCTGTGACCGAAACTGACCTTGACTCTTTGTAGAGTTGCCGCCCACCCGCTAATCAACCATGTCTCGTGTGCCCAACTCGAAGAAGAGAGCAGTTAAAAATGGCTAAGAACTTGAAAGCCTCAGACCATTTTCCTATCTTGGCTTACTTTTTCTTATTTTTTTTTTTTATTTTTATTTTTATTTTTATTATTTTTTTTTTTCCTCTTATTCTGAACTTTTGCCTCCAGGGCCGATTATCAGGTGATTGAAAAAATGTCTTGCCTCAAGCTTTTACTTCTTGACAATAAACATATATACATACACACACGTGTATGCATGTATCTATATGTATCTCGTATAATGTGTGCATATACTGTGTGTATGCATCTTTGTTTGTGTATATGAATGTATGTATATGCGTATATAATGTATGTATATGCATATAAAATGTATGTATATATGCATGTATTTTTTTTTAATTCTTATACGCTTGTTCAAGCTGAGGATGGGGCATCCTACCGGATGCCAAACATTCACCCGCCAACTTGTATATTCCAATCGAGAGATCTTTTTTAAGATTCTGATCGTCGCTTTAAGTGCAAATGTTTGAATCTCTCTTGCACTTAGTTCACAGGGTGTATTTGCCAGGTTGCTTTTGAAATTATTTTTCATGAGTCTAATAGCTCCTATAATAACTGGAATGATAGCGATCTTCCTAAGATTCCAATTTCTTTTCATGTCGTACATAAGATTTTGGTGTTTCGTTAACTTTTCCTTTTCTGTTCTGTTTAATCCAGCATCATTGGGGGACACTAACTTCTACTAAGGTTGCTACTTTCTCCTTCTCGTCCCAGATCACTGTCAGGTTTTATGGCTCCGTTTTCTAGATACGTAGGAATTGGATAATCGTAGTGGACGGTAGATGGCTTATTTCTAGTTGTTCTTTCTGAAAGCAATCGGGGAAAACGAAACATGCGTATGCAGTAAAGAATCTCATATTTAAAAAAGTAAATCTACGAAATAAGACTGACAATTTAAAAATGGATATAAAAAAAAATAGTGAAACTTTATACGATGATGAAATTATATATCTTTTTTACCATTCTTATTAGTTTTACTTTTTACAAGGTGGTCACCACTTATGAAGGCCTGGAAGCCACTCAGGGATAAGGGTTATTGTAAGTACAGTACGTTAGTGTGGAGATTTAATAAAGTGTCTACTTAAGGGGCGGTTCATCAGGAATTTGTTTACATTGGACTTGAAGACATCCAGGTTGTAGTCAGGTGGGAAGCAGACAGACGGAACAGTTCCACAGGCATGCAGTTCTAAGAAAGAAGCTTTGTTCATGGAATCTACGTTTTGATTTAGGCACAGATAAAGAGTGGGGAAAGTTTTTGACAGTGGATTCAGCTAGACGTGTGTTTTTCGTAAAAGATTGGCGAGGGGGGACCAGAGATTTTTTTTTTTTGTTTCAATTCCTTCAGTCTTGACAAACTATGGCTACTCACTGTAAGGGTGCCTCCACATGGAATTTTTGTAGAAAGAGTTGCGCAATCTCCAACTACACCTCTCCTGGGTCGACGTTGTTAAATACCAGTGACAAGTGGAGGTTCAAAACGATTGGAAACAATGCAGCAGCATCATTGGGGACACTAACTTCTACCAAGGTTGCTTCTTTCTCCTCCTTGTCCCATATCACTATGTCAAGTTTAACAGCTCTGTTTTCTTGGTACGTAGGTGTACGAATCGGATAGTCTTATTCCGATTGTTCTTTCTGGTATATGTTCCCAGGATTTGCAACTACCGTCTATATCTATGTGACATGCATCAAGATTCCCAAAACAGATCCTATTATGGTGAACTGTTAAAAAAAAACACACACAGGAGGATAGAAGAAACGGTTCAAGGACAATCTGAAAGTCTCGCTCAACCCCAAGACAAATGTTCCTGGTGTGCCGTAACTCAAAGGGGTTACAACTGCTGAATCGGCACGCAATGAAGAACGCAAGATAAAACGAGACATTATAGAAAAGACAGAGCAATCAACATCTCTGATACGGAATTATCCTACAGATGTCCAACATACAGGAAATACTTCAGAACTCGAAGCGGTCTAACAAGTCATCTTCGAATCCACAGAACAATTGCATGATCACGGTTATCTTTGCAAACGATAAAAGATGCGTGACAAGCGAGCATTCTTATCAGAAAGAATTTTTTTTGTCGAGAGCAAGGCAAAGTATTGTGTATCTCTATAAGGCCACGATTCGCCCATGTATAGAGTATTGTTGTCATATTTGGGCTGGTGCATCTGCTAAGTCTCTTGCTCCTAGACAAAGTTCAAAAGAGTCGCCAACCTGATAGGTCCTGAACTGTCATCTAAGCTTCAGCCTCTGTCCCATCGACGAAATGTTGCATCCCTCTACCTTTTCTACAAGTACTTTGATGTTGAATGCTCTGACGAATTGCAAGCACTTGTACCCCCTCGACGTAAATACCCCCGACAAGCAGTTAAATCCTACCCTTTCACAGTGGAGATAACTAGATGTAAGAGAGCCTCTGGAATTCCAAAGTCTAGCAGTTCTGGGGGAGAAACTACTGGAGTCTTCTACTTCAGTAGTTTCTCACCCAGAACTGCTAGACTTTGGAATTCCCTTCCGGGTCCCTGCTTCCCCAACTGTACTGACATGCAGAAGTTCAAGTGTAACATGAACCGACATCTTGCTGCCCAACTCCCTACATAGTACCCCTGTAGCTTATGTCCCTGATAGTAGCCCCCTACATCAAAGTGGCAATGTGCCTTGTTTGGGGTGAAAATGTAAAAAAAAAAAAAAAATCTGCTTATCATATGAAATAAGTTTTACGTAAAATAGTTCACCAAAAATATAAGGCGTCTTCAATAAGTTTCGAAACATTTTTGTACAGGCATTTAAAATTGTCGTAGACTCTTAAAAATTCACTGTTATTGCTACACATGTTATTTTTACGATTTCAGGTTCAAAGGAACAGCTACAGCAAGAATTGGAATCAACCCTACTAAAGTCTGATTGTCACAGCTGGTGAATTTAAAAAATGCCATCTGGACGTGAGGACACTTTAAAAGAACAATATGCAATAGAATTCTGTTTTAAATTCGAAAAAATGCCACAGATTGCTTTTGGACCATCTTGCATGAATCAAGCATCAGTTTTTGAGTGGCATAAGAGAGAGAATGTGAGGGGGTGATGAGATGTGTGGAAGGAGTAAGGAAGTCAGAACAGCAGAGTTGATTGGTCAAATAAAGAATTTCATGGATAAGGACCGGCATGTGTCTACAGAGACAATAAGTGCACAGTTTGGTGTCAGTGTGGGAACTGTACACACAATTATTTGTGAGGAACTGAAGCTGCGGAAGATTTGTGCAAATACATCAGTTCACAACTCCATGCTTGTCACAAACTTTGACCAAGATCGGCATCAAGACAGTTCCTTACCCTCCCTATAGTCCAGACCTTGCTCTCTGCGATTTTTGATTATTCCCTAAGCTTAAGGAAAACCTAAGAAGCAGACGTTATGAAACAATTTAGGAAATGAAAGAGGTTGGGACGAGTATCACTGACATGCTCACACTAGAGAACTTCCATGATGCCTTCAAGAAGTTGTTGGAACGATACAACAAGTGCACTGCAGCCAGAGGAGATTACTTCGAAAGGAAATAGTTTCATGTGTATACTATCGATAAAATTGCCCAAACGGAAAAAATCTGGGAAATTATTGAAGGCACCTCATATATGGAGTCCCAGAAAGATTTGATTGGAAAGAAAGACCAAGAAGTTTATGTATTAATGAATCGCCGGCAATAAATTACATTAAATACATTTCAAATGTTTTGATATGTGATAAACCCTGCACTTATTAACAACATCCATAATTTACCTCCCCCATTAAAGGGGTATGCAATAAAATCTATATATCTATAAAAGTGAGTGTGTCTGTGTGTCTGTGTACATTTTCCTTCGCAATAACTCTGTTAATTTTAAATCGACGAACTCGAAATTTGATTTACGGGGTTCTGAGATTTGAGAAAATCTATGTGGTCAAAGTTCAACGATTTGACCTTTGAGAACTCTACCAAACTCCTCCGACAATTTGGGGGTTTAAACACTTGAAATTTTAGATATAGGTTCCTTGGACATGGATCTAACTTAATAACTTGATTTGAGTCCAAAACAATAAATTTTAAGGGTTCATAATAGGGGTCAAAATTAACAAAATTGACCTATTTTTTTGTTGTTGTTGTTTTTTTGCTCTGCATACACCTCAAAACACCCGGGCAACGCCAGGTACCCATACTAGTCTTTAAATAAATGAAGTTCTGCAATTATTTGGTTTTTGTTGAGATTTATTTAGGGGGAGGGTGTCTCTTGTTTTATTTATTTATTTGTTTTCATGAAATTGAAGAATTCCAGAACTCGATTCCATAAAATTAAAATATGCCTCCCAACAAAAAGCTTTTTTGTCTTGAATAATCACATTTCTAATTCCAATGCTTTTAGCGTTACAATTTGCTAATTTATTTTGTGTTTCTTTTTCAAATTGTTTTTTATACCTTTGTTGTATTTTTGCCTTTTTTTTTTACTTTTATTTTTTATGCTTTTTTGTTTATTTTTAATATTTATTTCAAGAATATTTTTTTGTCGTTATTTTGTGCTTTTTTTTTAATGTGTGTGTTATAAAGTCAACACAAACTAAAAAAAACATAAAGGAAAAATAAAAAACATTAAGATTAATTTTTAAAACGTATTTGCTTTTACGAAAAGTTCTTAATTTCTGATCTAAGGAAATCTACATAACATGCAAACAATTTATATATATATATATATATATATATATATATATAACACAAATCTTACTCAATCACATAAATTTATTTCAACCCCCAAAACGGGCCTTTTCAAACGAGTTGGGCGAGTCAAGTTAGCATATAACTTACACAATAAGAAAACTCACAACGGTATTTATTAGAAAAGATTAAAAAAAAAAAAAAAAAAGGGAGGAACAGTATGGATAATGTCGTTGGGAAAAATGTTTCACAATATAGAAATAAGTTCTTACGCTAAGAATTTTCTATAGAAACTACTTAATCGTCTTGGATTAACACTTACCCAACTAACAAAGAAAACTCTTAAGACCGTGGCATTTCGAAGCTTAATGCTTCTTATCACAAAAGAGAAGAGAGGGTTATATATAAACGAAAAAACTAGCATACAAGCATTGGCCTAGAAATAAAAATGTACTATAGGTGAATAGAAGATAAAAATAAAGATAGAAAGAAGAAATATACGAAAAAAGAATGTGTGTGTGTGTGTGTGTGTGTGTGTGTGTGTGTGTGTGTGTCTTTACATAAGCATTAGTTTGTTGCTACACAGACATGAGCATGTTTCGGTCTACTAGTATTTACTAACTAGAGACCGCATCAGGCAACAACCTAAATTCCGTTTTCGAAAATAAGTGTTGTTGCCTAATGAGGTCTCTAGTTAGTAAATACTAGTAGACCGAAACATGCTCATGACTGTGTAGCAACAAACTACTGCTTATGTAAAGACAAATGTATCTTGCTCTACTTCTGTATTGAGCACTCTTGTATGAACCTCGTTATATTTCACTGGTTACCCTACCTTTGGAAAATAGCAACCTCAAATTAGATAAATACATATCTCCGCAAAATCTCTGGCCTTGATGCTATGGTTTCAAATGATCTGAAATAACAGCAAGGGGAGACTTGATTCCAAATATTTCTTCATGTTATATCTCCCCTGTTTTGGAAATAGGGTACGATTATGAATATCTCCAGCATCAAATAATCCTTTTACACTGTGAAATTTACTTTATGTGAAAACCAAAGAGGGGAGATATGACATGAGAAATATTTGGAATCAAGTCTCCCCTTGCTGTTATTTCAGATCATAGCAGCAAGTTTTAGTCCCTCCTCCATCAAGGCCAGAGGTTTAGGGGGAAATATCAGATATTTTGTAATTCATATGCAAAACTAGGAAAACAAATTATGATCAAAACATTGGTAAAGGTGTAGTATCTTTCCACCCATAAAAATCCTTGAAAATTATCATTATTAAAGGTTTTTGAGGGTGCTGAAAACGAAAACATTTAAAAGTCTAGGAAACAAGTAGTTTCCAAAATATGAAAAAAAAACTATAGTTTTAAAAAGTGGGGGATCATTTTTCTATACTAATTTTATGTAAAATGAGCACCCCCTTGATAGAAACGTTTGTTTGTTTGTTTTTTTTTGGGGGGGCGGCTATTTTTTTTTTGTTTTTTTTAGGGGTGGTATTTATTTGGTAATTGTGGCCTGGTATACCAACACAAAACCTACCTTAAAAAACCTGTTTTGCAGAGGTTTTCGTATGTGCTGAAAATGAATATCGCATTTAAATTTTCCATAAATAAGTATTTTTCTGGGTATTAAGCAATATAATTCTTTATATTATAAGTGGTGGACATTGTTGTACATGCAAGCATGCATATTTTTGCTTAATACTTGTGGAAATTTAAATGCAATATTCGTTTTCAGCACACCCGAAAATCTATAGAAAACAAGTTTTTTTTAAGGTAGGTTTTGTATTGATCTACCATGCCACACTTACACCACAGCTAAAAACAAATAACAGACCCCTTCCCACACACACACGAAAGGTAACCATAATGTGGGTGCTCATTTTACAAAAAATTAATATAGAAAAGTGATCCCCCTCTTGTTGAACAGTAATTTCTTCATATCTTGAAAACTACTAGTTTCCTGGAATGTTAGATATTATTTTTCGTTTTCAGCACGCTCGAAAATCTATAATAAATTTAGATTTCTTGAGAGTGGAAACATATTGCACCTTTACCAAAACATTTTATGGCATTAAAGAAGTGCCAAAAATCAGCCCTGGATGGTTGATGTGTGACCTCAAGGACAAATGTCACATAGTCTACTACACAATTCAGGTCATTAGCTTTCCAACAGGCCTTCGTCTATACTCCTATTTTTTTTTTTTTTTTTTTTTTTTTTGTGTATTGATATTCATCTTAAAATCCCTCTTTTCTATTTAAAAAGAAAATACAACTTTTTTATATATGGGTCGTGGAATTGCATTTATCTGCAAAAGATCTAGCTAATTTTTATTCATTTTAATAATCCCTATTAGTTATTAAATGTAGAAAGAGTGCACTTTTTAACAAGATTACACTGTTGCTGGATTTGAGGAGCCATTTTTAAGTCTGTTTCTGAGGCTGTGGATCTTGATAGCACTGGCTTCCTTGTAAGAAGTAACTCTAGTACGACCAGATTTAGGGGCGTCACGGACACTGCTGGTGTTTGGGTGCTTTTGCATAGTCAGTCGTACCATTTTCTCACCACATTTCAATCTGCGGCTGATTTTTCGATTGGATAAACCAGAAAGGAGGATTAATGAGCTCCTAATGATCACTAAGAGAAAGTCTATGGACTAAACATTACGTTGTATAACCTGGAACAACAATTATAATTAGAGATGCTTTGTTGCTGTTTGTGGATATTTTAAACTGGTTTTAAGCTCATTTGTTGCTGAAGAGTTTCTTTGCCTTCTCGATTTGAGGTTAATTTTTAAATTGACGTGAACACTAGATTATTTCAATTAAGTCAAATATGAACAGGTAAAATTATAAAGGAATAAAAGGCGAATCAGATAAGGTGTAGGTGGTTTAAACAGTTACATTCAATTTAGCTTTAATTTGCGGTTTTTGAAAAAATTACAAGTGCGGGCTTAATTTTTGACCCCACTATATATATATATATATATATATATATATATAATATAATTCATTTTACAATAGAAAAATGTGAGCATGAAAAGTAATATGGTTAAGCTTAAACATGGAAAAGTAAAGGACTAGTTGTTAAAACTGGAAAAGAAAACAAGGTATTCTAGTAAACAATCTAATACATTTATAACTTAAAATATTACAGCATTAAGACTTTTTCAAAATTCAATTTAACATTATATAATCAATTCTTAATGGTGCAATATTTTAAGTTATAAATTTATTATATTTTTAACTTGAATATGTTGTACTATTTTTTCAAGTTTTAACAACTAGTCTTTTACTTTTCCATGTTTAAGCTTAACCATATTACTTTTCATGCTCGCATTTTTCTATTGTAATCCATGATTTTTCCAGGCTTCCAATAAATTCACTTGTTCTTTGTTTAATTTCAGTCTTATTTTTTGCCCCCATGAACACATGTGATAACAATGTACGGCACTCGTCTGCTTTCAATAAAATCTCCCCAATTATCTCCCTTTCATTCTGTTTCACTTGTTACTTCTCTTTCCATGACAGCAGTGAATTAGTAGCAACAGTAATCGGCGAAACAACGTGGTTGCTATGGAAACCAGTCATAAAAAGCGTCGCTCACCTCCTTACATATTTTTATGATTTTGAACACCAGAAAATTCATCATGACGTTTTTACTGAACGAAAATTGAATTTTTTTTTTTTTTTACAATATAGCTGAGGTGATCTGTAATAATTGTTTGATTTGGTCGAAAAAAATGAGTGAGCGGAGAAGCTTTAAAGCAGTTCTAAATGACTAAAACTGCTACTTAACCATATATTCAAACACTACCATGTTTTAATGATTTTTTTTCTCCATTTTTTTTTATTTTTCTTCCTTTGAAGATTGTAATGCTGGGTATGGGGCAGCCAAACCAGCTGCCAACATTGCCCCGCTTTTTTATTTAAACCAACCGAGAGCTCTTTTTAGTATCCTCGCTGTTCCCTTAAGTGCAATTGTCTTGATCTCTCTTGCACTTGGTTCTCCAGGAATATTAGTTAGATAGGACTTGTGTGTGTGTGTGTGTGTGAACATTCTAATTAAGTCATATTGTGAGTTCTCTCCCTTGGCAGATCTAACATTTTCCGAGACCTCTTATATTCGTAAATAAACCATAGGGTTTATTTGACTTTCATATTTAAATGTGACTCTCATTGTGACAGAATGGTTAAGAGGTTGTGTCCAGAATTCTAATCGCTCGAATGTCTCATAAATCAACTATTGTGCCTTTGCTATATTTTTGTCTTATCTGATTTAATAGGAAAACCTATTTTATTTTTGTTAAATATGTTCATCTCATGGTAATCTCACTTATTTGATTCAAAATAAGTAAAAAAACAAAACAATTTAGGCGAAAAAAAAATTTTTTTTTCCCAAATTTTTCTCTAATGAAAATTATTCCTCTGTGAATATGTCCATACCTCGCTGTGAGAGGCTCCATCTAGCAAGTGTCGTGCTAACGTTTGAATTAGCTTTTTCGTTGGTCTGTCAGATTTAAGTTTGAATTTGGCATTTTATTAGTCTGTCGTGCTTACGGTTAAATTAGTTTTATCATTGGTCTGTTATACTTAAATTTGAAATAAAATTTTCTTTGGTCTGTTATGTTCCGGTTTTAAATTAAACGTACAAATTGAAAAGATGCAACTTCCAAAGTTAAACCGATTTTTCGAAATATTTAACAATCACAGAATATTCTGTGCCAATCAAGTTGAGTTTTTCGAAACATGCACCAAATAAACTTGCGTACATCCGAAAAAAAAAAAATATAGATTTTATTTATTTTCTTTGTCATTCTCGATATAATTGGGAACGAATCCTTGAGACGGCAATTAAGTTACCGAATCATCTTTAAGAACTCTTGTTTCTATTCGGACAAACAAATGAACAAAAATCAAATCTTTTCGTCGTACGAACAGAAATTTTTTTTTTTTTTTTGTTCCCCCTCCCCCAATTTTTAATGCGAAACTTGCCCCGCCCTTGAAAATTTGTGCATTCAAAATTAATAATAAATTAAAGATGGCCGCCTAAAACCATCGTTCGATCGAATATATCTTTTTGGGGTCTTTTCAATAATATCATCTTTGTGTGTTTTATTTATTCCTCTGGCCTATTTATGGTGGGATTGAAACCGCTATCTTCAGACAATGCTCACCTAAAATCATAGAGAATCAATGCCTCTATCCACTGTGCCATCGACCACGAAGGTTTCAATTTTGCCCAAGCAGGCCAGAGGATTAGTCGGCCAAAACATTGGTGAGACAACAACTATGGAAGGCAGTAATTACTGAGGATACAGTTACAAGACTCAGCATTTTTATATCGTCCCGATTATCACCTTAAGAAGGCCAAAGGATGAGTAGGCCGAAACGTGGGGAAACAACTATGAAGATGAGGATAACAAAAGTCTACAAAAAAAAAATCAACGCAAAAAACATTTGTTCTCATCATCATAATCTAATATATAAAGTCATCCTGTGTGATTATAAAAGTTAGTCATGAATAGCATTTAAGCTGTCATATCAAACTTTGGTTCTGAATAGCCAATTTTCATTTGTTATTGTCTGATATGGTATTGACACTAAAATAATGTTTAGTTTAGTAAAACGTATTACTATGTACTCTCATCCGAGCAGCTGGTAACACGGAAACAAAAGCAATTCTAAATCAATGAGAAAATTATAAAAAATATTGTCTTTTCTTATAACTAGAATTTTATTTTTTTTTTTATATAAGTTTAAAAAAATGTGAACAAATAAAAACTAAAATTATTTCACTGCATCCCTGCAAACACCAGATATGTAGAACTAGTTAAAACTATCATTACATGGCATTATTCAATTTAAATAAGAAAATTTGAAAACCTGAAAATTAGGGACTGCCAAACTATTGTGAAGATTGGACCGCATATTTCCGTGACGTCAGATTTGTGTTAACTATACGGACTATGGAAAAGCAGAAGTGACTTAATGATTTTTTAAAACCTTTGTTTATCTTCTTCAAACTGCAATTAATAATTAATGTGCTATAATTTTGTTAGGTTTTAAGATTTACAGTTTAACGATTAATATTATAAAGATTTGTATATTAAATATGAAATACGGTTTTACTGAATGTTCATTTGGTTACCTACGGGGCTCCATATTTTGTTCGGTAAAAAGAGACAAGAAAATATGAGGCTACAAAATGCTTAATATTTGTGCAATAATATTTTCAAATTGTTTTAATCTGGCGATAAAATAGGTGACAAGAGTCATGTTTATATTAAAACTTAGTATTCAAAAAAATATTTAAACCCAATTAATTAAAAATCTATGTAACGGAACATTTTGAAATTATAGAATTTTAATCGTTTTAATCTTTTAGAAATTAATTAATTTTTAAGAAGTTTTTTTCTTGGCAATTCAACTGATTATAGTATATATTAATTCGAAAAAAACGCTATTTAAAAAAAAAAAACATAATAAATTTATATCATTTTTTTTATTGCAACTTCAAGTTTTTGTTCAATATGTGTATTTAAATTTTAAAAAAATGTTTTACTTATTTTGAACTCTTATGTTTCATAATAAATAGAAATGTCGATAGATTTAAATA
>NC_136498.1:122595781-122665781 GCF_053919585.1 Euprymna scolopes | reverse complement strand
CGATGGAATTTTTAATCTGAAGAACAGACTGTCCATTGTATTATTTCCCCATGTCTGGCAAAAACATTCTCTAAATATACAGTGGTTATCCTTTCGACATGAGACGGTGCATTATTAAGCATGAATACCATTTTTTTCCAGAATGACAAATTATTTTTCTTGTGCCAGGGTTCGGTGTGTTCCTTAATGACATCAATGTAAAGTTTGGTGGTCATTTTTACTCCTAGACTCTGAATGGTCTTACCAGCTCATTACCAATGATTGCAGCCCAAAACATCACACCACCACCTTCTCGATGACGCCTGACCCAATGGCGACGTGGACCCTCATTATGGTACTATCCTCCCTTTACCAATCGTGTCTATCGACTCCTCGGTGAGCAAAATTGTTTTAATATTTATCTTCATGTGATTTCTTGGCCACTCCATCTTTTTCTTGTGGATATCCTTTAATGGTGGTCGAACTTCTGGGTTTCCATATTTTGCAATCGTCCTCAGGATACGGCAGCATTGATTTGAGCATATCAGGAACGCCAGCGTTTTCAAAAACTTTTTTGCTAGTTTCAAGAAGGTTATGGCAGACTTCTTTCTCGATCCTACTCCTGGCTCAATGCAACACAGGTGCTTTCTTACAAATTATCCCTTTGTCAGAACATCCGTGGCAAATTTCAGAGCTAGTAACAATTTCTTTTCACTTGTACGATGGGCACAGTCCAATTATTTGGCTATTTCTAAATTAGATTTCTTATTTTGAATCTTTCGGAAAATTTTAGACTTCTCAGCTTGACTCCAAGTACCGTTCCGTACCATCTTGCATATAAACTTGGCACACAGAAACAAACTGCAAGTCATCAAAATGGTTGCGCAAATTAACTTAGAATTTTAGATCTGCGCATGTGTTAGTGTTACCATAAAACGTGCCGAGTTTCATTAATTTTTATTAAAAACTATTGGAGTTAGAACAAAAACCTCGATTTGCATTTAATTCTGGCACGCAGTGCATATAATCACCTCTTATCAGAGCCCGCAGGCCACTCAAGGACAAAGGTTAATAGGTGTCATGTGTGACAACATAGAAATGATCTGTGATGGTGGAAATTGGATAGGAGTTAATATATTTTAGAGGACAGTTCAATAAGAACTTTTTTGCATTGGACTTGAAAACGGCCATGTTATAGTCAGCTGGGAAGCAGTCCAGCAGTATTGTGTTCCACAGACGAGCAGTTTTGGTGGAAAAAAAGCTCATTGGATTTGAAGTCACAGATGGAGAGAAAGGGAAATTACTGATAGTAGTTTTAGTTAGTTGGGTGTTTTTTTTTTTTTTGTTTTGTTTTTTACAGAGGGCGAAACCATAGAATGAAAATCAGTGGAGCATCTGCCATAGAAAATAGCGATAGAATAGATAGGCTTGCAATGTTTTTGTATGGGAAAAGAGATAGCAGGGAGGAGAAAAGGATACTGCCCACTAGATTTCGAAGTCGGTTTTGTATCCTGTTCATGCAGGAAAGGATTCTCTGAGTAGCTCCTCCTCAGATGTAACAAAAGTATTCCAGCTTAGAATGATGTTTATACATCAATCTATATAAATAAAACAGATGTGTGTCTGTCTGTATGAAAATATTTAACCGATAAACTCTCAAACTACTGCTCACATAACCCTGAAATTAACAGGAAATAGTAATCATACACCAAGGATGGTTTATGTAGGAGTAAAATCTTTGTTTGGATGAATAACGCGTACAGAAATATGTTCGCAAGTTGAAATGCAAAATGTTCATTTCAACTTGTTGGCATATTTCTGTTACTTTTGCACATGCGCAAATTCATTCATAGCTTGGTTTAATTTTGAATCTTTCTTCTCTGTTGATAGCTGAAACGGTAGATGCTGATAGTGTTATTACGGATGATACTATATAGTAATATTGCAATTCAGATATTAGTGATACCAGAGGTTTTAAAGCAGATGGTAAATCTGGTCTCAAGGAGGTGGCTTGGTTAATCGCTATCATCTTATAGGTCAGCAGATTGTGTGTGTTCAGCATTTGTTCTTAAGTTGATTAGTATGTGTAAAATTTAAATTTAATGTATTTAAATGACGTAATTCAATTCCGGTTTTATCAACTTCGATCTAAGGTCAAAAGTATTGTTTAAAATGTCAACTTTCTAGTCATTTATATAAAAAAAAAAAAAAAAAATTTTTAATGCTGAATATTAAAGAAAAATATGCACTTTTACATTTAATTCCAAAGAAAAGGGGAAAAAATTGAAATATGGGAGTCAGGGGAAATGGGGGAGGCGATCAGGCGTGTAGATTTAAAAAAAAAAATGCTGAATATTGGAAAAGATGAGATGGATTGAATTATGTAAATGATTAATAATTTTTAATGTTTTGGGGTAAAAATCTGATTCAAAATGTCCGTTGATCTTGTGTCCGTTGGTCCCGTGTCCAATTTTGAAGTTGCTTTTTTTCTTTTCCTGAATAAAACAAAATAACACCAATTAATAAATTCTGTACAAAATTAAAGACAAACAAAATTCATATTATTTAAATTGTCACTTTTGAGAATTTTGCTGAGAATCTTAGTGATGCGAGTGATGAACATTTGCGAGAGATTCCATCGGGATGTTTCAGTGATGGATAAACGTTTTATAGTAAAATGAAACCTTGGCATGTTGGCAGACTATTGTTGGAATATAAAAAAGGGAGGATTACACTCTACACAATCGGATAAAGATGACAAATTGTTGTTTAAACGGACAATTCTGTGTTTATTATTCCTAACCAGTAATAATAAAATATAATTTATAGTATTAATGAAAATGATGATAATTCTAGAAAAAGAGGTCAGATTTGTTATCAGGATATATTCTTATACCGAAACAGATTTCATGTGACATGTACTTTTTTTTTTTTTTTTTTTAAATCTGAAATTTGTTGCACAGTGTTATTAAGCATGTAAAAATTTGTTGCACAGTGTTATTAAGCATGTAAAAATTTGTTGCACAGTGTTATTAAGCATGTAGAAATTTATTGTACAGTGTTATTAAGCATGTAAAAATTTATTGTACAGTGTTATAAAGCATGTAAAAATTTATTGTACAGTGTTATTAAGCATGTAGAAATTTATTGCACAGTGTTATTAAGCATGTAGAAATTTGTTGCACAGTGTTATTAAGCATGTAAAAATTTGTTGCACAGTGTTATAAAGTATGTAAAAATTTGTTGCACAGTGTTATAAAGCATGTAAAAATTTATTGCACAGTGTTATTAAGCATGTAAAAATTTATTGCACAGTGTTATTAAGCATGTAGAAATTTGTTGCACAGTGTTATAAAGCATGTAAAAAATTGTTGCACAGTGTTATAAAGCATGTAGAAATTTGTTGCACAGTGTTATAAAGCATGTAAAAAATTGTTGCACAGTGTTATTAACCATGTAAAAATTTGTTGCACAGTGTTATAAAGCATGTAAAAATTTGTTGCACAGTGTTATTAAGCATGTAGAAATTTGTTGCACAGTGTTATAAAGCATGTAGAAATTTATTGCACAGTGTTATAAAGCATGTAGAAATTTATTGCACAGTGTTATAAAGCATGTAAAAATTTGTTGCACAGTGTTATAAAGCATGTAGAAATTTATTGCACAGTGTTATAAAGCATGTAAAAATTTGTTGCACAGTGTTATAAAGCATGTAGAAATTTATTGCACAGTGTTATTAAGCATGTAAAAATTTGTTGCACAGTGTTATAAAGCATGTAGAAATTTATTGCACAGTGTTATAAAGCATGTAAAAATTTGTTGCACAGTGTTATAAAGCATGTAAAAATTTGTTGCACAGTGTTATTAAGCATGTAGAAATTTATTACACAGTGTTATTAAGCATGTAAAAATTTGTTGCACAGTGTTATTAAGCATGTAGAAATTTATTGTACAGTGTTATTAAGCATGTAGAAATTTATTGTACAGTGTTATTAAGCATGTAAAAATTTATTGTACAGTGTTATTAAGCATGTAGAAATTTATTGCACAGTGTTATTAAGCATGTAGAAATTTGTTGCACAGTGTTATTAAGCATGTAGAAATTTGTTGCACAGTGTTATAAAGCATGTAAAAATTTGTTGCACAGTGTTATAAAGCATGTAAAAATTTATTGCACAGTGTTATTAAGCATGTAAAAATTTATTGCACAGTGTTATTAAGCATGTAGAAATTTGTTGCACAGTGTTATAAAGCATGTAAAAATTTGTTGCACAGTGTTATAAAGCATGTAAAAAATTGTTGCACAGTGTTATAAAGCATGTAGAAATTTGTTGCACAGTGTTATAAAGCATGTAAAAAATTGTTGCACAGTGTTATTAACCATGTAAAAATTTGTTGCACAGTGTTATAAAGCATGTAAAAATTTGTTGCACAGTGTTATTAAGCATGTAGAAATTTGTTGCACAGTGTTATAAAGCATGTAGAAATTTGTTGCACAGTGTTATAAAGCATGTAGAAATTTATTGCACAGTGTTATATAGCATGTAGAAATTTATTGCACAGTGTTATAAAGCATGTAAAAATTTGTTGCACAGTGTTATAAAGCATGTAGAAATTTATTGCACAGTGTTATAAAGCATGTAAAAATTTGTTGCACAGTGTTATAAAGCATGTAGAAATTTATTGCACAGTGTTATTAAGCATGTAAAAATTTGTTGCACAGTGTTATAAAGCATGTAGAAATTTATTGCACAGTGTTATAAAGCATGTAAATATTTGTTGCACAGTGTTATAAAGCATGTAAAAATTTGTTGCACAGTGTTATTAAGCATGTAGAAATTTATTGCACAGTGTTATAAAGCATGTAGAAATTTATTGCACAGTGTTATAAAGCATGTAAAAATTTGTTGCACAGTGTTATAAAGCATGTAGAAATTTGTTGCACAGTGTCATTAAGCATGTAGAGATTTATTGCACAGTGTTATAAAGCATGTAGAAATTTATTGCACAGTGTTATTAAGCATTTAAGAATTTGTTGCACAGTGTTATAAAGCATGTAAAAATTTGTTGCACAGTGTTATTAAGCATGTAAAAATTTGTTGCACAGTGTTATAAAGCATGTAAAAATTTGTTGCACAGTGTTATAAAGCATGTAAAAATTTATTGCACAGTGTTATAAAGCATGTAAAAATTTGTTGCACAGTGTTATTAAGCATGTAAAAATTTGTTGCACAGTGTTATAAAGCATGTAGAAATTTGTTGCACAGTGTTATAAAGCATGTAAAAATTTGTTGCACAGTGTTATAAAGCATGAAAAATTTGTTGCACAGTGTTATAAAGCATGTAAAAATTTGTTGCACAGTGTTATAAAGCATGTAAAAATTTGTTGCACAGTGTTATAAAGCATGTAAAAATTTGTTGCACAGTGTTATAAAGCATGTAAAAATTTATTGCACAGTGTTATAAAGCATGTAAAAATTTGTTGCACAGTGTTATAAAGCATGTAGAAATTTGTTGCACAGTGTTATTAAGCATGTAAAAATTTGTTGCACAGTGTTATAAAGCATGTAAAAATTTGTTGCACAGTGTTATAAAGCATGTAAAAATTTGTTGCACAGTGTTATAAAGCATGTAAAAATTTGTTGCACAGTGTTATAAAGCATGTAAAAATTTGTTGCACAGTGTTATAAAGCATGTAAAAATTTGTTGCACAGTGTTATAAAGAATGTAAAAATTTGTTGCACAGTGTTATTAGGCATGTAGAAATTTGTTGCACAGTGTTATTAAGCATGTAGAAATTTGTTGCACAGTGTTATTAGGCATGTAGAAATTTGTTGCACAGTGTTATTAAGCATGTAGAAATTTATTGCATAGTGTTATAAAGCATGTAGAAATTTGTTGCACAGTGTTATAAAGCATGTAGAAATTTGTTGCACAGTGTTATTAAGCATGTAAAAATTTGTTGCACAGTGGGGTTAAGCATGTAGAAATTTGTTGCACAGTGTTATTAGGCATGTAAAAATTTGTTGCACAGTGGGGGTAAGCATGTAGAAATTTGTTGCACAGTGTTATTAAGCATGTAGAAATTTGTTGCACAGTGTTATTAAGCATGTAGAAATTTGTTGCACAGTGTTATAAAGCATGTAGAAATTTGTTGCACAGTGTTATAAAGCATGTAGAAATTTGTTGCACAGTGTTATTAAGCATGTAAAAATTTGTTGCACAGTGGGGTTAAGCATGTAGAAATTTATTGCACAGTGTTATTAGGCATGTAAAAATTTGTTGCACAGTGTTATTAAGCATGTAGAAATTTGTTGCACAGTGTTATTAAGCATGTAGAAATTTATTGCACAGTGTTATTAAAGCATGTAAAAATTTGTTGCACAGTGTTATTAAGCATGTAGAAATTTATTGCACAGTGTTATAAAGCATGTAGAAATTTGTTGCACAGTGTTATTAAGCATGTAGAAATTTGTTGCACAGTGTTATTAAGCATGTAAAAATTTATTGCACAGTGTTATTAAGCATGTAGAAATTTGTTGCACAGTGTTATAAAGAATGTAGAAATTTGTTGCACAGTGTTATAAAGAATGTAGAAATTTATTGCACAGTGTTATAAAGCATGTAAAAATTTGTTGCACAGTGTTATAAAGCATGTAAAAATTTGTTGCACAGTGTTATTAAGCATGTAGAAATTTATTGCACAGTGTTATTAAGCATGTAGAAATTTGTTGCACAGTGTTATTAAGCATGTAAAAATTTGTTGCACAGTGTTATTAAGCATGTAAAAATTTGTTGCACAGTGTTATTAAGCATGTAAAAATTTGTTGCACAGTGTTATTAAGCATGTAAAAATTTGTTGCACAGTGTTATTAAGCATGTAAAAATTTGTTGCACAGTGTTATTAAGCATGTAAAAATTTGTTGCACAGTGTTATTAAGCATGTAAAAATTTGTTGCACAGTGTTATTAAGCATGTAAAAATTTGTTGCACAGTGTTATTAAGCATGTAAAAATTTGTTGCACAGTGTTATTAAGCATGTAAAAATTTGTTGCACAGTGTTATTAAGCATGTAAAAATTTGTTGCACAGTGTTATTAAGCATGTAAAAATTTGTTGCACAGTGTTATTAAGCATGTAGAAATTTGTTGCACAGTAGTGTTATTAAGCATGTAGAAATTTGTTGCACAGTAGTGTTATTAAGCATGTAGAAATTTGCATAAAACGCTACAAAAATAGAAACCATGATATTTTCAAAAATTAGTTGAAAAATCGGACATTACTTTCTGAACAAATAAGAGACACTGCAGTTACGTAACACTTGTACATTCATTTAACTAACCTGACGTCAAAGGATAACACAGGTCACACTTATGCCTCGTGGTGCACGCCTCTGAGTCATATGCGGGTTCAGTAAAGGATCAGTGCTGAAATTCTTTTCGCAGAACTTGATCATCTCTGACAAGCTCTGGCTGAGGGGTGTCCGCTCGACAAGCAGCTCCATGCGTCTCTGCTGGAGTTGTTCCTTTAGTTTCTGGATTTGTTTGCTGAGATTTATCCGTGGCCTCCGATGGGCAGACATGGTAATCAGTTGGTGCTGGTTGGGCAAGGGATGGGGCAAACAGCGTACAAATCCTGTCAGCTTCTCTGGCACCAGGACGGAAACGTGAAGGCGATGGAATGCTGCAAAAAAGCAAAAATATTTTTTATTTAACTTTTTAGGCTAAAATTTCTGATGTGGAGTCCCTCCCCAACCCTTGCCTATATCCGATGTGGAGCTAAACCCCTCCCCCGTACTTAACCTATTTCTGATGTGGAGCCCCCCCCCTCTCCTTCCCAACCTATTTCCATGTGGAGTAAATTCAATTGTAAGTGACACTCTTCTGAAGGTTGAAGGTTCAATCCTCAGTGCGGGCAATACTCAGTACTTCTATCCGGTCATGACTGCATGTTGCATCATGAGATTAAATAAAGTTCAAAATTTCATGCAGATTCCCGAGTTTGACAGAAAAATTCCAGAGTTTGACAAACGTTGTGCCGAAACGTAAAAATAATACTTAAAATGAGATCAATAGTCCAAACAATACAAATTATTATTATTTACAATAGGATAACTACAAGATAACAACTAAAAGATAAATACGGGTGATAAAATATTTTAGTAAAAGCCAAATTTCATTTTCTTATTGTAATAGCTTTGCAGGTTGGTAATAATCAAAATAACAAACACAGTGATATAATTAATAAAAGTATGTTACACAAGTACACGTCCTGATTCTAGGGCCATAACTGCCACAAATTACTAAATGGATGTTTAGATGTAACTAGAATTATAATCTTTAGGTAAGCCCATTAACAAAAAAAATGTATTAGCAAAAGTATGTTACAAAAGTGTATGTCATGATACTGGAGTCATAACTGCCATGAATCCCCGTTATTTACTTTCTTCCCACTGTAAGAGGATGTGACAAAAGATCAGAAGGTGGAGAGAGTACAACCAGCGCCTGTACAGTAGGAACACTCTGGCCTTTTAAAAATTGCCTGAGCAGCCCTGTCGTCATTCCCTGTTCAGAGCGCCTTAAGCAGTAAGCAATAAACTTACTTTACTCGAAAGTTCAGAGGTAAGGCGTGGGAGTGTGGACCTCCTACGACTACCCACAGTGAATGCCTCAGCTCGACAGATTAAAGGTCATCAAAATGACCAAGTTTTTACCGTTTTTTTTTTTGTTTTTTTTTTAGATTGGAATCTCAATTGGTGATTAGCCGAATAGCAAATATTAAATGTGATTGTATTTATAGTTTCTAGGTAAGTCCATTTTTCCAGTAATAGGTACATCAGCTTATCCAAAAACAATTTAATGCAATTATTTGACAAAAATATATCTTTGATATTTTTTTTAAACTTATACCGCAAATTAGGTTTACCAGATTGTTCCGTTTATGGTGAAATTTGGCTTTTATTTTATTTTATTAATTTTTATTTTTTTATTTTATTCAGTTTGGACTTAAAGTTATATTTGATTTGTTTGAAATTTTTTGTTTTAATTTTTTAATACTGAAGAAAACATTTAAATATGATAAAATCACCAGAAAAAAGTAAATAAATATAAATTATAACGAAAATAAGAAACAACAGCCAACAATTTCTGTTTTCTTCTTATGACCAATTATTTTAAGTGAAGTTTTATTTTTTAGTCCAACAAATTTGGACAAAATTAATAAGAAAACCATTTTTTTTGTTTGTTTTTCATATATTTTTTTTTTAATTATTTAATTGGAATTCATTATTGAGATGAGTTTTATCAATGTATTAATTGCAGACTATTTATCCTCATCTTTTTTATTAGTTGTTTCAGCCAACTATTCCTCTGGCCTTCTTCAGGTGGTAATCGCAACGGAATAGGAACTCCGAATCTCCTAATTGCATTCTCAGCAATTACTGTCATCCATAGTTGTTGTCGTCTGCAATAAATAAATAAATTAATAAATAATACTCATCTCAATGAATTCCAGTTAAGTTATATATATACCATTCGGTACGGACCCGATCATGGAAGATCAGATAATAAACGTGGATTTATAAGACTAAAAAATCCAACATCGATCAACATTCGAGGCTCGTGGCACAGTGGATAGACGTTGAATCTCTACGATTTCAGGTAGGAATTGTCTGAAGATAGCGGTTTCAATCCTACCCAAAGCCGGCCAGAGGCTTACTTGGCCAAAAATGTGATGAGATGACAATAACTATGGATGGCGGAAATTGCAGAGATTCAGAGTTCCTATCCCGTCGCGTTTACCACCTGACGAAGGCCAGAAGAATAGTTGGCGGAAACATATAAAAAAGATGAGGATAATAGTCCGCAACAAATAAGTTGATATTTTTTCTAGGCTTTAAAAAAAGTGTTTGTATTTATTTATTTTTATTTTTTTAAGGTGAAGTTTACTTTTTTTTTTCTTTTCATGAACAATTTTTTTTTTTTTTTCTGTAGGGGTGGAGCTGGGTAACATTTTCTTAAAAATAAAATTAAATTAAAACAGCCGGGATATTCCCTTAGGATTAGATAGACCAGCGGTTCTCAACCTTTTTTGACCCATGGACCCCTTTTCCCTTTGTTTTCTTGATGGACCCCCTTATAATTTTTGGTCATAAAACAATATTCTATTTCTCAATATAATTTTTTGAGCTTTTAATAAACAAATAAATATATAATTAAACTTTATTTTTAAATGAAAACTAATTTAATGCAAATAAAGTATTTTACAACAATTGAAAATCGCCCCCCCAAAATTTGATTTTCGCCCACTAGGGGGCGATTCGCCCCCGGTTGAGAACCGCTGAGATAGACTTTGCTTCAGTTGCATCAGAAGATGTCAAAGTCAGGTGAGAAGAAACGGTGGATGTGGAAGAAACTTTCCCAACACAACCGTGCATCTTTCCGATATATGGCTTAAGAAGGAGAAAAAAAAGGATCATTATAAAGTTTCTGTCACCACATAAACTCGAAAAGATAACTGTTGAGAAGCTCCTGGCTCGTCGTGTTGATCCCCTCTCTCCAATATTTTCCCCAAAGATTGTCTGCTCCTTTGCCACGACTTGATCGGTGTCTTGCATAAGATTACAGTCAAATCCGAGCGCAAGACATCCTGTTCCGAGGAAAGCCGAGTGGACGGTTAGTTACGTCTGGTTCAAATTCTGCACAACTATCAAAAGCAACAATTGAAGGAGATAGTGCCGGTTGCAGCTTTGTTGGCGTCAAAGTTCTTGATAAGTTTAGCAGCTCATCAATCTCAAACTGATATACAGATGTTGGGCAAAAGGTTTTCAGTTATAGAGAAATTCAGGAGGAAGACGGCCCTGATTACAAAAGGTACAATTCGATAGAAAGTTTTTAGCAACAGCATTGGCTTTATCAGATCCTGACAAAACTATCTCTGGTTCATTGATGAGGATTAAAATCAAGATCACACATCCGTTAGAGTTTATTTGCCGAAACTCATAGAAACCAAGCTTCAGCTCAGCCATTAGACTTAACGGACTCAGCATATACGAGGTGCCTTCAATAAGTTTCCAGACGTTTTTTTGGCACAGGCATTTAAAATTGTCATAAACTCTTGAAAATTCAGTATTTTATTGCTATACATCTTATGAGATGACTGACCGATTTTTATGACTTCAGGTTCAAATGAACAGCTACAGCAGGAATTGGAATACACCCTACTAAAGCCTGATTGTCACAGCTAGTGAATTTCAAAAATGCAATCTGGACGTGAGGACACTTTAGAAGAACGATATGCAATAAAATTCTGTTTTAAACTTGGAAAACATGGCAAAGATACGTATGGAATGCTTTAGACTGTTCTTGTACCATCTTGCATAAATCGAGCATCAGATTTTGTGACGGCATAAGAGATTCAAGGAAGGCAGAGAGTCTGTGAGGGATGATAAGAGGTATAGGAGGAGTAAGGAAGTCAGAACACCAGAGTTGATTGGCCAAATAAAGAATTTCATGGATAAAGACCATCGAGACAATAAGTGCACAGTTGGATGTCTGTGTGGGAACTGTACACACAATTATTTGCAAGGAACTGAAGACGCAGAAAATTCAGACTATTTGACCAATTTGGCCATCAAGACAGTTCCTCAGCCTCCCTATAGTCCAGACCTTGCTCCCTGTGACTTTTGATTATTCCCTTAAAGGTTGTCACTATGAGACAACTGAGGAGATGAAAGAGACTGTAATGAGGGCCATTGATATGCTAACACAAGACGACTTCCATCGGATCTTCCAGAAATTGGTGGAACAGTACAAGTGCACTACAGCCAGAGGAGATTACTTTGAAGGGGACTAGAGTTTCATGTGTGTACTATTAATAAAAGTGCCCATACGAAAAAAGTCTGGAAACTTATTGAAGGCACCTTGTAATTCTCTAAAATAGTGATTGCTAGTAGTCATAAAGGTGACTCGAGTTTCCAAACATCTATTTCATTAAAAACAATTGAAATTTACATCAGAATTGGTGGTGGCACAGTTGCATAGAGGACATTCATATCGGAGAGAGACGGTGGACATGTATATAGCAATGATGAGGGGGAGAGAGAGATGTTTATACATATTACAGTTCTGTAGATTCTTATAACATATATTAGCGAGGGTTGAGATAGGGGATGCACATTCTTGGGAGAGTTACATAATAACGATGAGGGAGACAAAGTTCATCTTAAGGATGTTTCGCGCATTACCTTTTGCTGCTGAATGACGTCACGACACAGTTTTACAAAAACATGATAACTTCTTTATTATCAAATCGACCGGTCGGATGATGATTACAAAGCCAGGAATTCAAAGTCATACTACATTATTAAACGTTCTCCCTTCGCTTCTAAAGGGGCCCTCCTCTGACCATGTCAGCTCTGTCCGACCGACTTTCTGACTTCGATCTGGACTCGACTGCTTCTGATCTTCGACTCTAGCTCCTATATTGAGAATTCATTTTTGCTATGACGTCAGACGTGTGGTCTCAAAACGTGATCGACTTGTGCGGCTTAAACATACATGTCCAAAACACACTTCTACAACAAAGAATTCTTACTAACCTATTTTTCAACCTAACTTATTTTTCAGTGTTTTTAAATTGTATTGTTCATTATTTTTTAAAAGAATGAACAATTAAATTCTTTTTACAAACAAACATATCTAAACTATTTTATATGAAATTTAACAATGCGAAATTCTAACATTCCATTTTCTGAATCTATTTTTGAACTTTGCTTACAAGGTTCGAATCTCGGTCTATCCTAATCTCATTTTCACTTATCTAATGTTGTTCTTAGTTACAAGAAAAGGGGACAGCCCTTTTTCCTGCAACAGCACATTGGTTGGCAGTTTGATTTCTGTGCGAAGTTCTTGGATTGTGTGAAGCTCTCAATACCAATGATTAACCAATCAGTTAAGTTGGATGCGCATTTATTTTCAAACGTGTAATGTAGAGGAATTTTCGATATGAAAAATGAGACTGACAGCATTGATACATTGTGCGATGGAAAACATCAGGGATGTACAAGTTTTTTTTTTTTTTTTTTTTTTTTTTTAACTTTTAAATTTACAAAGAATACATTCCAGGACGGATAAATTAATTCCCCAAAGTACATAAGTTTGCACCACTTTTATAGTTGTTTGTAATATATCACGAATGTAGATGCATACGAAGTGACGTCACTGGTGGTGGGGGGAGGGGACTATAAAAAAGAGAAAGAGACCGATCATGAGATAATGTTTGAGATCACAGGTGAGATGTGGAGAATGTTCTAGATTACGTCACTGCCAAAATAGAGAATAAATGTTGTTGTACAAAACAAAAAGTGAGTTGGAGTTATTTCCTATTCCTTGTCTTGGTTTCCTTTGTGACTAAAACTGGACACAACATGTGTTGGTTCCCAGACAATGTTACACCCTTACTTAGATTAAAAAGCAAGATATAATTACTAAAACTTATGTCCAGAATCCTTATTCCAATTTTGATCAAACTGCATTACAACATTTTGATTCCAAGAAAATGCCTAAAACTTAAGGCTTAAGCTTAAGAGATTTTAAGAGGAAATTGACATTCATGGAAACTTGTTTAATTGGTGGATCAAATTTAATGCAAATCAGAAATTTTCATAATGAATATTTTTTTTTAAATATTTCATGTTTGTATGTAGGACTTCTTTAAAAAGTCATATTTGGTACCTTTGTAGTGACCAACTAAATCAAATCGCTCGTCAGGTAATCAGAATTTATTCTGCCGGAATTTATTCATTTCGGGAACAATTTGATTTTGTAGCTGTTCACCCACGCAATTCTATCAGCGTGTAGAGACGCGGCTGTAATGCGTCCCTTTTACACACAAATCCATGGCACCATTTTTTTTTGCCTATTCGCGTATATAGACAGTAAACAGGTCGGAACATTCTAAAAACTCGATATAAAAGTGCCGATGCACCAAAAAAACAAACCGGTCTAGACAGCGTTTCTGCAAGTCATCATCGCTGCTGCCTGTGATTATCGCTTACGTCAGTCTCCGTCCAAGGACATAAAAACTTCACGACCAAGAATACCAAATTCAAACTGCAACGGATAAATTACTCAATCATTTACGAACGAAGCTCAAACAAAGAATGAACATTTTTTCTTTTTTTTTTTTCGCAAAACTCTGTCCTTCTTGGTTTCATTCGTGATGTTTCTTCATAAAATGGTGACAGTAACAATTTCCTCAGTCGCGGTAGATTTCTTCAGTCATGAAAGACTTCCAGCAAATACCCTTACAATTACAAATAACACAAATATTATTTTTTTTCACATTTTCTGAATGAAAAATGTACATTTCCCAGCTTTCTTCATGGACTTCAATTTTATTTTTTTAATTTCGTGCTCAGGGGAAGATCTCGAACATTCAAGAATGACTATAACTTACACATTTCCCATACACAAAAATAAACTATTTCTGATGAAATAAAATTTATTTTTTTAAATTCTAGAATTTGTTCCCACGTTATTTACTGATGCCTTTTTTTTTTGGGGGGGGGGGAGAAGTTTCGACCTATGCTCCCATAATCGTCATTAAATTCAGAGGCTGATCGAAACCCCCCCCTTACCCTACACTATTGTATTGTCACATAGAGACGAGAAATACACATACAAGAAGAGAAGTCACACGATTTTATTAATATAGAAATTACTAATGAAGGATTCTTACCGATGCCTCTATTCAGCCTCAAAAGACAAAGGATACCCTCGTAGGGGCAGCTGCACATGTAATTGTGAGGCAATGCCGAGATAAGCGGAGAGCACATACAGCACCTGGAAGTCTCAAATGGTCACCCATTTAGTACTGACCAGGATATATATATAATCTCGATGCCTCTGTTCACTCTTGAAAGACAAAGGATACCCCCTGTAGAGGCAGCTGCATGTGTAATTGTGAGGCAAGGGTTGCACAATCCCTACCCACAACTCTCTTGAATCGGCATTGTTTGAGTCCAGTGGCAAGGAGAAGTCTAGGACGACTGAAAACAATACCAAGATAAGCGAAGCATACATACAGCACCTAGAAGTCCAAATAGTCACCCATTTATTACTGACCAGGTTCAACATTGCTTAACTTCGGTGATCCAGCGATAACCGGTGTATCAAACGTGAGCCGTATATGAAGGATTCTTTAGGCCTGAGTCAAAACCTTTTTAACTTTAAAGAGTCAAAGTCAAGCGTTTTGGTTGCCGACTCCACATCCATTGTGTCTGACAATCTAGAGACAAGCCAATTTTGTTGAATAAAATAGACATCAAATGGTCAGAATCGAAGAAAGTTTAGAATAGCTTGAAGGGTTCTTGGTGCCTGCGTTTTATTTATTGCTGTCAAACAAACATCTTGACATTTCCATCATTTTCATATGGACATTTTTGAATGTTGGAGAATAATAAATCCAGATGAAGGATTTTATATACACTAGAGTTTCCGTTCCATAAAAAAAAAAAGATGAAGCGATAATGTTTTTTTTTTTTTTTTTTTTTTTTTGAATCCTTTCTTAAAAATAGCCAACATATTTTATAGCACGATAAATTTTAAAATAAAATTTATTTGCATTGAAACGAATATTTGTATCACTAGTTTTTATTCCTTTTATCCGATATCGTTCAGTGATATTTATTTGAATCGACTCAGCGTTGCCCGGGTCCATTATATTTAAATTCCTTTTGTAAATGTTGCTCTGTTATGTTCTTTTCGTTATGTTTTGCTTTGTTGTGTTTTGCTTTGTTGTGTTTTGCTTTGTTTTGCTTTATGTTTTGCTTTATGTTTTGCTTTATGTTTTGCTTTGTGTTTTGCTTTATATTTTGCTTTGTGTTTTGCTTTATGTTTTGCTTTGTTTTGCTTTGTGTTTTGCTTTATGTTTTGCTTTATGTTTTGCTTTATGTTTTGCTTTGTGTTTTGCTTTATATTTTGCTTTGTGTTTTGCTTTATGTTTTGCTTTGTTTTGCTTTATGTTTTGCTTTATGTTTTGCTTTATGTTTTGCTTTGTGTTTTGCTTTATGTTTTGCTTTATGTTTTGCTTTGTGTTTTGCTTTGTGTTTTGCTTTGTGTTTTGCTTTGTGTTTTGCTTTATGTTTTGCTTTGTGTTTTGCTTTGTGTTTTGCTTTGTGTTTTGCTTTGTGTTTTGCTTTGTGTTTTGCTTTGTGTTTTGCTTTGTGTTTTGCTTTGTGTTTTGCTTTGTGTTTTGCTTTGTTGTGTTTTGCTTTGTTGTGTTTTGCTTTGTTTTGTTTTGCTTTGTTGTTTTGCTTTGTTGTGTTTTGCTTTGTTGTGTTTTGCTTTGTTGTGTTTTGCTTTGTGTTTTGCTTTGTGTTTTGCTTTGTTGTGTTTTGCTTTGTGTTTTGCTTTGTTGTGTTTTGCTTTGTGTTTTGCTTTGTTGTTTTGCTTTGTTGTTTTGCTTTGTTGTGTTTTGCTTTGTTGTGTTTTGCTTTGTTGTGTTTTGCTTTATGTTTTGCTTTGTGTTTTGCTTTATATTTTGCTTTATATTTGGCTTTGTGTTTTGCTTTATGTTTTGCTTTATGTTTTGCTTTGTGTTTTGCTTTATGTTTTGCTTTATGTTTTGCTTTATGTTTTGCTTTGTGCTTTGCTTTGTGCTTTGCTTTATATTTTGCTTTGTGTTTTGCTTTGTGTTTTGCTTTATATTTTGCTTTATGTTTTGCTTTATATTTTGCTTTGTGTTTTGCTTTATATTTTGCTTTGTGTTTTGCTTTGTGGGTTGCTTTATATTTTGCTTTGTGTTTTGCTTTATATTTTGCTTTGTGTTTTGCTTTGTGTTTTGCTTTGTTGTTTTTTGCTTTGTTGTGTTTTGCTTTGTGTTTTGCTTTGTTGTTTTGCTTTGTGTTTTGCTTTGTGTTTTGCTTTGTGGTGTTTTGCTTTGTTTTGCTTTATGTTTTGCTTTATATTTTGCTTTGTGTTTTGCTTTATATTTTGCTTTGTTTTTTGCTTTGTGTTTTGCTTTATGTTTTGCTTTGTGTTTTGCTTTGTGTTTTGCTTTATATTTTGCTTTATGTTTTGCTTTATATTTTGCTTTGTGTTTTGCTTTGTGTTTTGCTTTGTTGTGTTTTGCTTTGTTGTTTTGCTTTGTGTTTTGCTTTGTGTTTTGCTTTGTGTTTTGCTTTGTTGTGTTTTGCTTTGTTGTGTTTTGCTTTGTTGTGTTTTGCTTTGTGTTTTGCTTTGTGTTTTGCTTTGTGTTTTGCTTTATATTTTGCTTTGTGTTTTGCTTTGTGTTTTGCTTTATATTTTGCTTTGTGTTTTGCTTTGTGTTTTGCTTTATATTTTGCTTTATGTTTTGCTTTATATTTTGCTTTGTGTTTTGCTTTGTGTTTTGCTTTATATTTTGCTTTGTGTTTTGCTTTGTGGGTTGCTTTATATTTTGTTTTGTGTTTTGCTTTATATTTTGCTTTGTGTTTTGCTTTGTGTTTTGCTTTGTTGTGTTTTGCTTTGTTGTGTTTTGCTTTGTTGTGTTTTGCTTTGTTGTTTTGCTTTGTGTTTTGCTTTGTGTTTTGCTTTGTGGTGTTTTGCTTTATGTTTTGCTTTATGTTTTGCTTTATATTTTGCTTTGTGTTTTGCTTTATATTTTGCTTTGTGTTTTGCTTTGTGTTTTGCTTTATATTTTGCTTTATATTTTGCTTTGTGTTTTGCTTTATGTTTTGCTTTGTGTTTTGCTTTGTGTTTTGCTTTATATTTTGCTTTATGTTTTGCTTTATGTTTTGCTTTATATTTTGCTTTGTGTTTTGCTTTATGTTTTGCTTTGTGTTTTGCTTTGTGTTTTGCTTTATATTTTGCTTTATGTTTTGCTTTGTGTTTTGCTTTATGTTTTGCTTTGTGTTTTGCTTTGTGTTTTGCTTTGTGTTTTTCTTTATATTTTGCTTTATATTTTGCTTTGTGTTTTGCTTTATGTTTTGCTTTGTGTTTTGCTTTGTGTTTTGCTTTATATTTTGCTTTATGTTTTGCTTTATGTTTTGCTTTATATTTTGCTTTGTGTTTTGCTTTATGTTTTGCTTTGTGTTTTGCTTTGTGTTTTGCTTTATATTTTGCTTTATGTTTTGCTTTATATTTTGCTTTGTGTTTTGCTTTGTGTTTTGCTTTGTTGTTTTGCTTTGTGTTTTGCTTTGTGTTTTGCTTTGTGTTTTGCTTTGTGTTTTGCTTTGTGTTTTGCTTTGTATTTTGCTTTGTGTTTTGCTTTGTTGTGTTTTGCTTTGTGTTTTGCTTTGTTGTGTTTTGCTTTGTGTTTTGCTTTGTGTTTTGCTTTGTGTTTTGCTTTGTGTTTTGCTTTGTGTTTGGCTTTATGTTTTGCTTTGTGTTTTGCTTTATATTTTGCTTTGTGTTTTGCTTTGTGTTTTGCTTTATATTTTGCTTTGTGTTTTGCTTTGTGTTTTGCTTTATATTTTGCTTTATGTTTTGCTTTATATTTTGCTTTGTGTTTTGCTTTGTGGGTTGCTTTATATTTTGCTTTGTGTTTTGCTTTATATTTTGCTTTGTGTTTTGCTTTGTGTTTTGCTTTGTTGTGTTTTGCTTTGTTGTGTTTTGCTTTGTGTTTTGCTTTGTTGTTTTGCTTTGTGTTTTGCTTTGTGGTGTTTTGCTTTATGTTTTGCTTTATGTTTTGCTTTATGTTTTGCTTTATATTTTGCTTTGTGTTTTGCTTTATATTTTGCTTTGTGTTTTGCTTTGTGTTTTGCTTTATGTTTTGCTTTGTGTTTTGCTTTGTGTTTTGCTTTATATTTTGCTTTATGTTTTGCTTTATATTTTGCTTTGTGTTTTGCTTTGTGTTTTGCTTTGTTGTGTTTTGCTTTGTTGTTTTGCTTTGTGTTTTGCTTTGTTGTGTTTTGCTTTGTGTTTTGCTTTGTATTTTGCTTTGTGTTTTGCTTTGTATTTTGCTTTGTGTTTTGCTTTGTGTTTTGCTTTGTGTTTTGCTTTGTTGTGTTTTGCTTTGTTGTGTTTCGCTTTGTTGTGTTTTGCTTTGTGTTTTGCTTTGTATTTTGCTTTGTGTTTTGCTTTGTGTTTTGCTTTGTGTTTTGCTTTATGTTTTGCTTTGTGTTTTGCTTTATATTTTGCTTTATATTTTGCTTTGTGTTTTGCTTTATATTTTGCTTTGTGTTTTGCTGTATGTTTTGCTTTGTGTTTTGCTTTGTTTTGCTTTATATTTTGCTTTATATTTTGCTTTGTGTTTTGCTTTATATTTTGCTTTGTGTTTTGCTTTGTTTTGCTTTATATTTTGCTTTATATTTTGCTTTGTGTTTTGCTTTATGTTTTGCTTTATATTTTGCTTTGTGTTTTGCTTTATATTTTGCTTTGTGTTTTGCTTTGTGTTTTGCTTTATGTTTTGCTTTGTGTTTTGCTTTGTGTTTTGCTTTATATTTTGCTTTATATTTTGCTTTGTGTTTTGCTTTATATTTTGCTTTGTGTTTTGCTTTATATTTTGCTTTGTGTTTTGCTTTGTGTTTTGCTTTGTGTTTTGCTTTATATTTTGCTTTACATTTTGCTTTATATTTTGCTTTGTGTTTTGCTTTATATTTTGCTTTGTGTTTTGCTTTATATTTTGCTTTGTGTTTTGCTGTATGTTTTGCTTTATGTTTTGCTTTATGTTTTGCTTTATATTTTGCTTTGTGTTTTGCTTTGTGTTTTGCTTTGTGTTTTGCTTTATATTTTGCTTTGTGTTTTGCTTTGTGTTTTGCTTTATGTTTTGCTTTATTTTTTGCTTTGTGTTTTGCTTTATGTTTTGCTTTATGTTTTGCTTTATGTTTTGCTTTGTGTTTTGCTTTGTGTTTTGCTTTGTGTTTTGCTTTGTGTTTTGCTTTATATTTTGCTTTATGTTTTGCTTTGTGTTTTGCTTTATGTTTTGCTTTGTGTTTTGCTTTATATTTTGCTTTATGTTTTGCTTTGTGTTT
The DNA here is from genome assembly GCF_053919585.1 of Euprymna scolopes. Classification (NCBI taxonomy): domain Eukaryota; kingdom Metazoa; phylum Mollusca; class Cephalopoda; order Sepiida; family Sepiolidae; genus Euprymna; species Euprymna scolopes. Next base: position 122,645,849 of record NC_136498.1, on the reverse strand, counting down.
TGCTTTGTGTTTTGCTTTATATTTTGCTTTGTGTTTTGCTTTATAGTTTGCTTTATGTTTTGCTTTGTGTTTTGCTTTGTGTTTTGCTTTATGTTTTGCTTTGTGTTTTGCTTTATATTTTGCTTTGTGTTTTGCTTTGTGTTTTGCTTTATATTTTGCTTTGTGTTTTGCTTTGTGTTTTGCTTTATGTTTTGCTTTATGTTTTGCTTTATGTTTTGCTTTATGTTTTGCTTTATGTTTTGCTTTATGTTTTGCTTTGTGTTTTGCTTTATGTTTTGCTTTGTGTTTTGCTTTGTGTTTTGCTTTGTGTTTTGCTTTGTTTTGCTTTGTGTTTTGCTTTGTGTTTTGCTTTGTATTTTGCTTTATATTTTGCTTTGTGTTTTGCTTTATATTTTGCTTTGTGTTTTGCTTTATATTTTGCTTTGTGTTTTGCTTTGTGTTTTGCTTTGTGTTTTGCTTTGTGTTTTGCTTTATATTTTACTTTGTGTTTTGCTTTATATTTTGCTTTGTGTTTTGCTTTATATTTCGCTTTGTGTTTTGCTTTGTGTTTTGCTTTGTGTTTTGCTTTGTGTTTTGCTTTGTGTTTTGCTTTGTGTTTTGCTTTGTGTTTTGCTTTATATTTTGCTTTGTGTTTTGCTTTATATTTTGCTTTGTGTTTTGCTTTGTGTTTTGCTTTATGTTTTGCTTTATATTTTGCTTTATATTTTGCTTTGTGTTTTGCTTTATATTTTGCTTTGTGTTTTGCTTTATATTTTGCTTTGTGTTTTGCTTTGTGTTTTGCTTTGTTTTGCTTTGTGTTTTGCTTTGTGTTTTGCTTTACATTTTGCTTTATATTTTGCTTTACATTTTGCTTTATATTTTGCTTTGTGTTTTGCTTTGTGTTTTGCTTTATGTTTTGCTTTATATTTTGCTTTATGTTTTGCTTTATGTTTTGCTTTGTGTTTTGCTTTATGTTTTGCTTTGTGTTTTGCTTTATATTTTGCTTTGTGTTTTGCTTTATGTTTTGCTTTGTGTTTTGCTTTATATTTTGCTTTGTGTTTTGCTTTGTGTTTTGCTTTGTGTTTTGCTTTATATTTTGCTTTGTATTTTGCTTTGTGTTTTGCTTTATATTTTGCTTTATGTTTTGCTTTATGTTTTGCTTTGTGTTTTGCTTTATGTTTTGCTTTGTGTTTTGCTTTATATTTTGCTTTATGTTTTTCTTTGTGTTTTGCTTTGTGTTTTGCTTTGTGTTTTGCTTTATGTTTTGCTTTGTGTTTTGCTTTGTGTTTTGCTTTGTGTTTTGCTTTATATTTTGCTTTACATTTTGCTTTATATTTTGCTTTGTGTTTTGCTTTGTGTTTTGCTTTGTGTTTTGCTTTGTGTTTTGCTTTGTGTTTTGCTTTGTGTTTTGCTTTGTGTTTTTCTTTATATTTTGCTTTATGTTTTGCTTTATATTTTGCTTTATATTTTGCTTTATATTTTGCTTTGTGTTTTGCTTGCTTTGTGTTTTGCTTTATGTTTTGCTTTATGTTTTGCTTTGTGTTTTGCTTTATATTTTGCTTTATATTTTGCTTCGTGTTTTGCTTTATGTTTTATATTTTGCTTTGTGTTTTGCTTTATATTTTGCTTTGTGTTTTGCTTTGTGTTTTGCTTTGTTTTGCTTTATATTTTGCTTTATATTTTGCTTTGTATTTTGCTTTGTGTTTTGCTTTATGTTTTGCTTTATATTTTGCTTTATATTTTGCTTTGTGTTTTGCTTTGTGTTTTGCTTTATGTTTTGCTTTATATTTTGCTTTATATTTTGCTTTATGTTTTGCTTTATGTTTTGCTTTGTGTTTTGCTTTATATTTTGCTTTATATTTTGCTTTGTGTTTTGCTTTGTGTTTTGCTTTATGTTTTGCTTTATATTTTGCTTTATGTTTTGCTTTATATTTTGCTTTGTGTTTTGCTTTATATTTTGCTTTATATTTTGCTTTGTGTTTTGCTTTATATTTTGCATTGTGTTTTGCATTGTGTTTTGCTTTATATTTTGCTTTGTGTTTTGCTTTATATTTTGCTTTATGTTTTGCTTTATGTTTTGCTTTGTGTTTTGCTTTGTGTTTTGCTTTGTGTTTTGCTTTATATTTTGCTTTATATTTTGCTTTGTGTTTTGCTTTGTGTTTTGCTTTTTATTTTGCTTTGTGTTTTGCTTTATGTTTTGCTTTATATTTTGCTTTGTGTTTTGCTTTGTGTTTTGCTTTATATTTTGCTTTGTGTTTTGCTTTATATTTTGCTTTGTGTTTTGCTTTATATTTTGCTTTATATTTTGCTTTATATTTTGCTTTATATTTTGCTTTATATTTTGCTTTATATTTTGCTTTATATTTTGCTTTATATTTTGCTTTGTGTTTTGCTTTGTGTTTTGCTTTATATTTTGCTTTGTATTTTGCTTTATATTTTGCTTTATATTTTGCTTTGTGTTTTGCTTTATATTTTGCTTTGTGTTTTGCTTTGTGTTTTGCTTTGTGTTTTGCTTTATATTTTGCTTTATGTTTTGCTTTATATTTTGCTTTATATTTTGCTTTGTGTTTTGCTTTGTGTTTTGCTTTATATTTTGCTTTGTGTTTTGCTTTATATTTTGCTTTGTGTTTTGCTTTATATTTTGCTTTGTGTTTTGCTTTGTGTTTTGCTTTGTGTTTTGCTTTGTGTTTTGCTTTGTGTTTTGCTTTGTGTTTTGCTTTGTGTTTTGCTTTATGTTTTGCTTTGTGTTTTGCTTTGTGTTTTGCTTTATATTTTGCTTTATGTTTTGCTTTATATTTTGCTTTGTGTTTTGCTTTGTGTTTTGCTTTGTTGTTTTGCTTTGTGTTTTGCTTTGTGTTTTGCTTTGTGTTTTGCTTTGTGTTTTGCTTTGTGTTTTGCTTTGTGTTTTGCTTTGTGTTTTGCTTTGTGTTTTGCTTTGTATTTTGCTTTGTGTTTTGCTTTGTTGTGTTTTGCTTTGTGTTTTGCTTTGTTGTGTTTTGCTTTGTGTTTTGCTTTGTGTTTTGCTTTGTGTTTTGCTTTGTGTTTTGCTTTGTGTTTGGCTTTATGTTTTGCTTTGTGTTTTGCTTTGTGTTTTGCTTTATATTTTGCTTTGTGTTTTGCTTTGTGTTTTGCTTTATATTTTGCTTTGTGTTTTGCTTTGTGTTTTGCTTTATATTTTGCTTTATGTTTTGCTTTATATTTTGCTTTGTGTTTTGCTTTGTGGGTTGCTTTATATTTTGCTTTGTGTTTTGCTTTATATTTTGCTTTGTGTTTTGCTTTGTGTTTTGCTTTGTTGTGTTTTGCTTTGTTGTGTTTTGCTTTGTGTTTTGCTTTGTTGTTTTGCTTTGTGTTTTGCTTTGTGTTTTGCTTTGTGGTGTTTTGCTTTATGTTTTGCTTTATGTTTTGCTTTATATTTTGCTTTGTGTTTTGCTTTATATTTTGCTTTGTGTTTTGCTTTGTGTTTTGCTTTATGTTTTGCTTTGTGTTTTGCTTTGTGTTTTGCTTTATATTTTGCTTTATGTTTTGCTTTATATTTTGCTTTGTGTTTTGCTTTGTGTTTTGCTTTGTTGTGTTTTGCTTTGTTGTGTTTTGCTTTGTTGTTTTGCTTTGTTGTGTTTTGCTTTGTGTTTTGCTTTGTATTTTGCTTTGTGTTTTGCTTTGTATTTTGCTTTGTGTTTTGCTTTGTGTTTTGCTTTGTGTTTTGCTTTGTTGTGTTTTGCTTTGTTGTGTTTCGCTTTGTTGTGTTTTGCTTTGTGTTTTGCTTTGTATTTTGCTTTGTGTTTTGCTTTGTGTTTTGCTTTGTGTTTTGCTTTGTGTTTTGCTTTATGTTTTGCTTTGTGTTTTGCTTTATATTTTGCTTTGTGTTTTGCTGTATGTTTTGCTTTGTGTTTTGCTTTGTTTTGCTTTATATTTTGCTTTATATTTTGCTTTGTGTTTTGCTTTATATTTTGCTTTGTGTTTTGCTTTGTTTTGCTTTATATTTTGCTTTATATTTTGCTTTGTGTTTTGCTTTATGTTTTGCTTTATATTTTGCTTTGTGTTTTGCTTTATATTTTGCTTTGTGTTTTGCTTTGTGTTTTGCTTTATGTTTTGCTTTGTGTTTTGCTTTGTGTTTTGCTTTATATTTTGCTTTATATTTTGCTTTGTGTTTTGCTTTATATTTTGCTTTGTGTTTTGCTTTATATTTTGCTTTGTGTTTTGCTTTGTGTTTTGCTTTGTGTTTTGCTTTATATTTTGCTTTACATTTTGCTTTATATTTTGCTTTGTGTTTTGCTTTATATTTTGCTTTGTGTTTTGCTTTATATTTTGCTTTGTGTTTTGCTGTATGTTTTGCTTTATGTTTTGCTTTATGTTTTGCTTTATATTTTGCTTTGTGTTTTGCTTTGTGTTTTGCTTTGTGTTTTGCTTTATATTTTGCTTTGTGTTTTGCTTTGTGTTTTGCTTTATGTTTTGCTTTATTTTTTGCTTTGTGTTTTGCTTTATGTTTTGCTTTATGTTTTGCTTTATGTTTTGCTTTGTGTTTTGCTTTGTGTTTTGCTTTGTGTTTTGCTTTGTGTTTTGCTTTATATTTTGCTTTATGTTTTGCTTTGTGTTTTGCTTTATGTTTTGCTTTGTGTTTTGCTTTATATTTTGCTTTATGTTTTGCTTTGTGTTTTGCTTTATATTTTGCTTTGTGTTTTGCTTTATAGTTTGCTTTATGTTTTGCTTTATGTTTTGCTTTGTGTTTTGCTTTATGTTTTGCTTTGTGTTTTGCTTTATATTTTGCTTTGTGTTTTGCTTTGTGTTTTGCTTTATATTTTGCTTTGTGTTTTGCTTTGTGTTTTGCTTTATATTTTGCTTTATGTTTTGCTTTATGTTTTGCTTTATGTTTTGCTTTATGTTTTGCTTTATGTTTTGCTTTGTGTTTTGCTTTATGTTTTGCTTTGTGTTTTGCTTTATATTTTGCTTTATGTTTTGCTTTGTGTTTTGCTTTGTGTTTTGCTTTGTGTTTTGCTTTGTGTTTTGCTTTGTGTTTTGCTTTGTGTTTTGCTTTGTATTTTGCTTTATATTTTGCTTTGTGTTTTGCTTTATATTTTGCTTTGTGTTTTGCTTTGTGTTTTGCTTTGTGTTTTGCTTTGTGTTTTGCTTTATATTTTACTTTGTGTTTTGCTTTATATTTTGCTTTGTGTTTTGCTTTATATTTCGCTTTGTGTTTTGCTTTGTGTTTTGCTTTGTGTTTTGCTTTGTGTTTTGCTTTGTGTTTTGCTTTATATTTTGCTTTGTGTTTTGCTTTGTGTTTTGCTTTATATTTTGCTTTGTGTTTTGCTTTATATTTTGCTTTGTGTTTTGCTTTGTGTTTTGCTTTATGTTTTGCTTTATATTTTGCTTTATATTTTGCTTTGTGTTTTGCTTTATATTTTGCTTTGTGTTTTGCTTTATATTTTGCTTTGTGTTTTGCTTTGTGTTTTGCTTTGTTTTGCTTTGTGTTTTGCTTTGTGTTTTGCTTTACATTTTGCTTTATATTTTGCTTTACATTTTGCTTTATATTTTGCTTTGTGTTTTGCTTTGTGTTTTGCTTTATGTTTTGCTTTATATTTTGCTTTATGTTTTGCTTTATGTTTTGCTTTGTGTTTTGCTTTATGTTTTGCTTTGTGTTTTGCTTTATATTTTGCTTTGTGTTTTGCTTTATATTTTGCTTTGTGTTTTGCTTTATATTTTGCTTTGTGTTTTGCTTTGTGTTTTGCTTTGTGTTTTGCTTTATATTTTGCTTTATGTTTTGCTTTATGTTTTGCTTTGTGTTTTGCTTTATGTTTTGCTTTGTGTTTTGCTTTATATTTTGCTTTGTGTTTTGCTTTGTGTTTTGCTTTGTGTTTTGCTTTATATTTTGCTTTGTATTTTGCTTTGTGTTTTGCTTTATATTTTGCTTTATGTTTTGCTTTATGTTTTGCTTTGTGTTTTGCTTTATATTTTGCTTTATGTTTTTCTTTGTGTTTTGCTTTGTGTTTTGCTTTGTGTTTTGCTTTATGTTTTGCTTTGTGTTTTGCTTTGTGTTTTGCTTTGTGTTTTGCTTTATATTTTGCTTTACATTTTGCTTTATATTTTGCTTTGTGTTTTGCTTTGTGTTTTGCTTTGTGTTTTGCTTTGTGTTTTGCTTTGTGTTTTGCTTTGTGTTTTTCTTTATATTTTGCTTTATGTTTTGCTTTATATTTTGCTTTATATTTTGCTTTATATTTTGCTTTGTGTTTTGCTTGCTTTGTGTTTTGCTTTATGTTTTGCTTTATGTTTTGCTTTGTGTTTTGCTTTATATTTTGCTTTATATTTTGCTTCGTGTTTTGCTTTATGTTTTATATTTTGCTTTGTGTTTTGCTTTATATTTTGCTTTGTGTTTTGCTTTGTGTTTTGCTTTGTTTTGCTTTATATTTTGCTTTATATTTTGCTTTGTATTTTGCTTTGTGTTTTGCTTTATGTTTTGCTTTATATTTTGCTTTATATTTTGCTTTGTGTTTTGCTTTGTGTTTTGCTTTATGTTTTGCTTTATATTTTGCTTTATATTTTGCTTTATGTTTTGCTTTATGTTTTGCTTTGTGTTTTGCTTTATATTTTGCTTTATATTTTGCTTTGTGTTTTGCTTTGTGTTTTGCTTTATGTTTTGCTTTATATTTTGCTTTATGTTTTGCTTTATATTTTGCTTTGTGTTTTGCTTTATATTTTGCTTTATATTTTGCTTTGTGTTTTGCTTTATATTTTGCATTGTGTTTTGCATTGTGTTTTGCTTTATATTTTGCTTTGTGTTTTGCTTTATATTTTGCTTTATGTTTTGCTTTATGTTTTGCTTTGTGTTTTGCTTTGTGTTTTGCTTTGTGTTTTGCTTTATATTTTGCTTTATATTTTGCTTTGTGTTTTGCTTTGTGTTTTGCTTTTTATTTTGCTTTGTGTTTTGCTTTATGTTTTGCTTTATATTTTGCTTTGTGTTTTGCTTTGTGTTTTGCTTTATATTTTGCTTTGTGTTTTGCTTTATATTTTGCTTTGTGTTTTGCTTTATATTTTGCTTTATATTTTGCTTTATATTTTGCTTTATATTTTGCTTTATATTTTGCTTTATATTTTGCTTTATATTTTGCTTTATATTTTGCTTTATATTTTGCTTTGTGTTTTGCTTTGTGTTTTGCTTTATATTTTGCTTTGTATTTTGCTTTATATTTTGCTTTATATTTTGCTTTGTGTTTTGCTTTATATTTTGCTTTGTGTTTTGCTTTGTGTTTTGCTTTGTGTTTTGCTTTATATTTTGCTTTATGTTTTGCTTTATATTTTGCTTTATATTTTGCTTTGTGTTTTGCTTTGTGTTTTGCTTTGTGTTTTGCTTTATATTTTGCTTTGTGTTTTGCTTTATATTTTGCTTTATGTTTTGCTTTATATTTTGCTTTGTGTTTTGCTTTATATTTTGCTTTGTGTTTTGCTTTATATTTTGCTTTGTGTTTTGCTTTGTGTTTTGCTTTGTGTTTTGCTTTGTGTTTTGCTTTGTGTTTTGCTTTATATTTTGCTTTGTGTTTTGCTTTGTGTTTTGCTTTATATTTTGCTTTGTGTTTTGCTTTGTGTTTTGCTTTATATTTTGCTTTATATTTTGCTTTGTGTTTTGCTTTATATTTTGCTTTGTGTTTTGCTTTATATTTTGCTTTATATTTTGCTTTATGTTTTGCTTTATGTTTTGCTTTATGTTTTGCTTTATGTTTTGCTTTATGTTTTGCTTTGTGTTTTGCTTTGTGTTTTGCTTTATATTTTGCTTTATATTTTGCTTTGTGTTTTGCTTTATATTTTGCTTTGTGTTTTGCTTTATATTTTGCTTTGTGTTTTGCTTTATATTTTGCTTTATGTTTTGCTTTATATTTTGCTTTGTGTTTTGCTTTGTGTTTTGCTTTATATTTTGCTTTGTGTTTTGCTTTGTGTTTTGCTTTATGTTTTGCTTTATATTTTGCTTTGTGTTTTGCTTTGTGTTTTGCTTTATATTTTGCTTTGTGTTTTGCTTTATGTTTTGCTTTGTGTTTTGCTTTGTGTTTTGCTTTGTGTTTTGCTTTGTGTTTTGCTTTATATTTTGCTTTATATTTTGCTTTGTGTTTTGCTTTATATTTTGCTTTGTGTTTTGCTTTATATTTTGCTTTATGTTTTGCTTTATGTTTTGCTTTATATTTTGCTTTATGTTTTGCTTTATATTTTGCTTTATATTTTGCTTTATGTTTTGCTTTATGTTTTGCTTTATGTTTTGCTTTATGTTTTGCTTTATATTTTTTATGTTTTGCTTTATGTTTTGCTTTATATTTTGCTTTATATTTTGCTTTGTGTTTTGCTTTGTGTTTTGCTTTGTGTTTTGCTTTGTGTTTTGCTTTGTGTTTTGCTTTATGTTTTGCTTTATATTTTGCTTTGTGTTTTGCTTTGTGTTTTGCTTTATATTTTGCTTTGTGTTTTGCTTTATGTTTTGCTTTATGTTTTGCTTTATGTTTTGCTTTATGTTTTGCTTTGTGTTTTGCTTTGTGTTTTGCTTTGTGTTTTGCTTTATATTTTGCTTTATATTTTGCTTTATATTTTGCTTTATATTTTGCTTTGTGTTTTGCTTTGTGTTTTGCTTTGTGTTTTGCTTTGTGTTTTGCTTTATGTTTTGCTTTATATTTTGCTTTATGTTTTGCTTTGTGTTTTGCTTTGTGTTTTGCTTTGTGTTTTGCTTTGTGTTTTGCTTTGTGTTTTGCTTTGTGTTTTGCTTTGTGTTTTGCTTTGTGTTTTGCTTTATATTTTGCTTTGTGTTTTGCTTTATATTTTGCTTTGTGTTTTGCTTTATATTTTGCTTTGTGTATTGCTTTATATTTTGCTTTGTGTTTTGCTTTATATTTTGCTTTATATTTTGCTTTGTGTTTTGCTTTATATTTTGCTTTGTGTTTTGCTTTGTGTTTTGCTTTATGTTTTGCTTTATATTTTGCTTTGTGTTTTGCTTTGTGTTTTGCTTTGTGTTTTGCTTTGTGTTTTGCTTTGTGTTTTGCTTTATGTTTTGCTTTGTGTTTTGCTTTGTGTTTTGCTTTGTGTTTTGCTTTGTGTTTTGCTTTGTGTTTTGCTTTGTGTTTTGCTTTGTGTTTTGCTTTATATTTTGCTTTGTGTATTGCTTTATATTTTGCTTTGTGTTTTGCTTTATATTTTGCTTTATATTTTGCTTTGTGTTTTGCTTTATATTTTGCTTTGTGTTTTGCTTTGTGTTTTGCTTTGTGTTTTGCTTTATATTTTTCTTTGTGTTTTGCTTTTTATTTTGCTTTGTGTTTTGCTTTATATTTTGCTTTGTGTTTTGCTTTATATTTTGCTTTACATTTTGCTTTGTATTTTGCTTTGTGTTTTGCTTTGTGTTTTGCTTTGTGTTTTGCTTTGTGTTTTGCTTTGTGTTTTGCTTTATATTTTGCTTTATATTTTGCTTTATATTTTGCTTTATATTTTTCTTTGTGTTTTGCTTTATATTTTGCTTTGTGTTTTGCTTTGTGTTTTGCTTTATATTTTGCTTTGTGTTTTGCTTTGTGTTTTGCTTTATATTTTGCTTTGTGTTTTGCTTTATGTTTTGCTTTATATTTTGCTTTATATTTTGCTTTATATTTTGCTTTGTGTTTTGCTTTGTGTTTTGCTTTATATTTTGCTTTGTGTTTTGCTTTGTGTTTTGCTTTATATTTTGCTTTGTGTTTTGCTTTATGTTTTGCTTTATATTTTGCTTTGTGTTTTGCTTTGTGTTTTGCTTTGTGTTTTGCTTTATATTTTGCTTTGTGTTTTGCTTTGTGTTTTGCTTTATATTTTGCTTTGTGTTTTGCTTTATATTTTGCTTTGTGTTTTGCTTTATATTTTGCTTTGTGTTTTGTTTTATATTTTGCTTTGTGTTTTGCTTTATATTTTGCTTTGTGTTTTGCTTTGTGTTTTGCTTTGTGTTTTGCTTTATATTTTGCTTTGTGTTTTGCTTTATATTTTGCTTTATGTTTTGCTTTATATTTTGCTTTGTGTTTTGCTTTATATTTTGCTTTGTGTTTTGCTTTATATTTTGCTCTATATTTTGCTTTGAGTTTTGCTTTATATTTTGCTTTATATTTTGCTTTGTGTTTTGCTTTATATTTTGCTTTGTGTTTTGCTTTATGTTTTGCTTTGTGTTTTGCTTTATATTTTGCTTTATGTTTTGCTTTATATTTTGCTTCATGTTTTGCTTTATATTTTGCTTTGTGTTTTGCTTTATATTTTGCTTTGTGTTTTGCTTTATATTTTGCTTTGTGTTTTGCTTTGTGTTTTGCTTTATATTTTGCTTTGTGTTTTGCTTTATATTTTGCTTTATGTTTTGCTTTATATTTTGCTTTGTGTTTTGCTTTATATTTTGCTTTGTGTTTTGCTTTATATTTTGCTTTATGTTTTGCTTTATATTTTTCTTTGTGTTTTGCTTTATATTTTTCTTTGTGTTTTGCTTTATATTTTGCTTTGTGTTTTGCTTTATATTTTGCTTTGTGTTTTGCTTTGTGTTTTGCTTTATATTTTGCTTTGTGTTTTGCTTTGTGTTTTGCTTTGTGTTTTGCTTTGTGTTTTGCTTTGTGTTTTGCTTTGTGTTTTGCTTTGTGTTTTGCTTTGTGTTTTGCTTTATGTTTTGCTTTATGTTTTGCTTTGTGTTTTGCTTTATATTTTGCTTTGTGTTTTGCTTTGTGTTTTGCTTTATATTTTGCTTTGTGTTTTGCTTTGTGTTTTGCTTTGTGTTTTGCTTTATGTTTTGCTTTATATTTTGCTTTATATTTTGCTTTGTGTTTTGCTTTATGTTTTGCTTTGTGTTTTGCTTTATATTTTTCTTTATATTTTGCTTTATATTTTTCTTTATATTTTGCTTTGTGTTTTGCTTTATATTTTGCTTTGTGTTTTGCTTTATGTTTTGCTTTATGTTTTGCTTTATGTTTAGCTTTGTGTTTTGCTTTGTGTTTTGCTTTGTTTTGCTTTGTGTTTTGCTTTGTTTTGCTTTGTGTTTTGCTTTGTGTTTTGCTTTATGTTTTGCTTTGTGTTTTGCTTTGTGTTTTGCTTTGTGTTTTGCTTTATGTTTTGCTTTGTGTTTTGCTTTGTGTTTTGCTTTGTGTTTTGCTTTGTGTTTTGCTTTGTGTTTTGCTTTGTGTTTTGCTTTGTGTTTTGCTTTGTGTTTAGCTTTGTGTTTAGCTTTGTGTTTTGCTTTGTGTTTATGTTACGTTCTTTGGGAAATGTAAACCTTGATAGAGAGAGCCAAACTTCTTTTTGATTTAATCTAAGAGCCTACCTTCTTTCCAACAGCCTTGGCTGCTGCAAAGAAGGTGGGCTCCCTCTATTGTGCTAGAAAAATACTCACATCAGAGAGTATCCTATATCTTTACAAAACCATCACTCACCCATATGTGGAGTATTGTTGCCATATCTGGGCTGGTGCATCAACCACTAGTCTCTCATTCTAAGGCAGTCTAAAAATGAATCCCAAATCTAACAGTTCCCACACCATCAGCCAAGTACCAACCCCTGTTCCATCGCTGCAGTGTTACATCCTTGTGCTTGTTTTACAAGTACTTTGATGGAATGTATTCTCATGATGTCAAAGCACTTGTTCCCCACTGACTTACATATTCCTGACAAGCAGCAAAATCCCACCCTTTTACTATTCCGGTCTCAAGATGCAAGAAAACTTTCTACTATAATAGTTTATTCCTTTGGACTGTTAGACTTTGGAATTTCCTCTTCGTTTCCTGCTTCCCTGACTGTACTAATCTGCAAAAGTTTAACTGTAAGATGAATAAGCATTTCATCCCGTGTTCTTTTCGCAACATTTCGATCTGTGTAATCTCCAACCTTCTCCAGGTGTATCTTGTCAAACTCTGGGAATCTTTCTTTCTTGTCAAACTCTGGGAATCTTTCTTTCTTGTCAAACTCTGGGAATCTTTCTTTCTTGTCAAACTCTGGGAATCTTTCTTTCTTGTCAAACTCTGGGAATCTTTCTTTCTTGTCAAACTCTGGGAATCTTTCTTTCTTGTCAAACTCTGGGAATCTTTCTTTCTTGTCAAACTCTGGGAATCTTTCTTTCTTGTCAAACTCTGGGAATCTTTCTTTCTTGTCAAACTCTGGGAATCTTTCTTTCTTGTCAAACTCTGGGAATCTACACTTTATCTTAAACGAAACTCTTTATTTAATCCATGGGAGTAGCATGCTCTCGTTCTGTCAGCCATGACCATGTAGAAGTCTTAAGTTGTAATTGTAGTATCACCCGCACTAAGAATTGAACCTTCAATCTTCAGAAGAGTGTCACTTAGGACTGAATTTTATAGTAGAAACCCCGGGATACGGCATTAATCCATTCTGGCGTTGGGATCATAAGGTGAAATCACTGTATGGCGAGGCCTAAGCAAAATTTTGTACATGTTAAAAATTAGTTACAAAATAAAGTACAATATTTAATACACATGTATATAATCAAATAACATTATAAATAACATGGTATGGTGGGGCAGATACTGTAAAACCTCCTATTCCATATTGTAACCTGAAAAAAACTGTATTCTAGGGCCACTGTATCCCGGGGTTCTACTGTAATTTATCCTTGCGAACAAATCTTATGAATTTGGACAGCCTTTCTTTAAGATATACAACCTTACTACTTTACAGTATATTTCACTACTTATATGCATACACGTTTTTGTATGTTATATATTATATTGGACTTCCGGTTTGTTAACTGTCATGGCTCTTTTGAGCTGCGACGTTGTTTGGCTGTGGAAATAATTATATAATCTCTTAGATTCTGAAAATTCTATTACTAATTGCTCGCTAGGTTAGTTTGTTGATGACATCATCTTAGCGAGTTTAAAATTCCTATGTGTGAGACATTGGCTTGGGTTATAGCTTGATTAGATGACCACGTCCCTTGTCAAGACGAAGTAGGTCCATTCTACAGTCAGATTTCGCTGCGGTTTGCTTGATCTGTTTGAACTTCCGGTTTGTTGACTGTCATTGCTCTTGTGAGCTGCGACGTTGTTTGGCTGTGGAAATAATTATATAATCTCACATTGTGAAAAAAATATATATATACTAGCAGTGAGATCTGACGTTGCTCTGGATTGAATGATGATCAATGAATATTTCACCCTCCATTATTTTGTCATTTCAATCTGTGAAATCACCCATTTATCGATCAAATCGATTGATTGCCTGCTCTAGTTGAGGATTCATCGTGGTGCACCTGGAAATTTTACATGCTTTTACACAGTGACTTAATCGACAATATATTGTAGTGTACATTGCACTGTAGAGAATCTGTTGATTTTATAAAAATTATTTTTGCATATAACGGCTTGAATTTAAAGTTTAAAATGCAAAAGTCAAGTGCACTTGTAATGTTAGGCTGTGTAAGGCGTTAACTTTAGTCAAAATCGTCTGTTCTTTCTTTTTTTCATAGAATTTTTTCAATTATAAAAACTTATCGAAAACATTTCCATACAAAACCTATCTAAGAACACTACCAAATACATAAAATTCATTCATGTAAAATTTCATAAAAATCGACCCAGAAGTTTAGTTTATAGGGAACGAACGAACACACACACACAGTTCTTTTTATATAATAGTATATATATATATATATATATATGCTCTCCGCTTATCTCTGCATTTGTTTCCAGTCGTCCTGTACATACACTTCAGTTGCCACTGGTATTAACAATATCGACTCAGGAAAGGTGTGGTTGGAGATTGCGCACCTCCTGCCACAATAAATTTAACGTACAAGCACTCCTTCGTGGGTTTCCATAGTCTGTCAAAGACTGAAGAAGCCCCCTTGTACATATATATATATATATATATATATACTAGCATTTCAGCTCGGCGTTGCCCGGGTGTTTGGATGTGTATGTTGAGCAAAAAAAAAAAAAAATGTGGTAATAGGAAGGTAGGCTCGAACCCGTACCGAAAAGAACGGGAAAACAAACCTGACGTCTTTGTGGTTACGACCACCACCAAACCTGAAGTGACGTATGTTTACATTAAGGTTGCACAATCGAAAGGAGAGGATATCTTTAAAAAATATCAGCGAAAAAAGCGCCCCCCCCTGTAGAAAAGTGCCTAGTTGAAGGTGAAGATATTTTTAGCCAATTTTTCGATATTTGTCATAGGAAAGGTCGAACTTCAAAACGATACTGATCTTGGTAAAATCCGTCGCCTCTGTCGAAAATTTTAGGCAGACATGCAAACATACATACATACATACATTTATATATTGGTAACTAAAGATTTTCGAACCAAACCGATGAAAAAGCTTCCCTTATCTCTGAATGCCCTTTATGTGAAATTTCAAATGTTTAGACTAGAAATTGTCTGAATAATTTGGTAGAAACCGCAGAGGTCAAATTTTTTTTTAACTTTGACCCCTATTATTACCCCCTTAAAATTTATTGTTTTGGGCTCAAATCAAGTTATTAAGTTATATCCATGTCCAAGGAACCTATATCTAAAATTTCAAGTGCGTAGACCCAAAATTGTCGGAGGAGTTTGGTAGAGTTCTCAAAGGTCAAATCGTTGAACTCTGACCCCTTAACGGCCAAATTTCTGGCCGAAAACCGATCACATCGATTTTCCCAAATCTCAGTACCCTGTATATCAAATTTCGAGTCTGTAGACTGAAAATTGACAGTTATTGCGTAGGGAAATGTACACACACAGAAACAGATACACAGACAGACACAGACCCTTTCACTTTCATAGATATATAGATAGATATATATACAAGGTGACCAAAAAAAAAAAAGCTAAATGGAGGCCATCTAGAACATATGCTGTAGAACGGAGAAAAAAAGGCCAAAGACTCTAGTGTTTTGATGTGATGTTTTGAATATAATAAACTAGTTATGACCAAAGTTTCATTTCATTCGGACAAAACAGTAAGAAACGGGGCCTAATTAGGGTTGGGGCCCGTTTTTTGGGGTCACCCTATATATATATATATATATATATATATATATTAGTCTTGTCTATTGTTGTGCAAATATCACTCAAAATAAGAACAATGAACTGAATAATTAAAATGATACGAATTATCAATTCTCATCTAAAACATTAAGAAAGCGGAGAGAGATTAAGTATTGTACTTTGGGGTAATTTTGCCAAATCCGGAGGGGTAATTGCGCCAACTAAAAAAAGTGGCCTTTATATGCGTGGTTACCAAAAGAGCACTTTTAGCTAGTTGGCGCGATTACCCCAAAGTATGGTATTCGATTTCATTCAGTAAATAACTAAAAAAAAAAAAAAATGTTTAAAATACAGAAAATAAAATCCATAAAAATGTCTACAGATGTTTGAATTTGCAACACCATTTCAGCTACGGGTAAAATACTGACTTGTTTTCAACTAATTGTATACAATCGGCGACAATAAATATTGTGCTCCAACATCTGACAACCAAAAAGTCGATTGATATGAAATACACAGCAAACAAAACTTGGAAGCTGCTGCACCTTTTGACGGCCTTGTCTCTTTAAAAAGTTCTGATTGGTTTTTGCAAGTCTATTCAATATGATTCTCTCTCAAAATGTCTTCCAATCGATCTAATTCAAAGAGCAGTGATTATGGTCTCCTCTCCAGACGGAACTGTCCAACTTGGACAAAAAAGATTTCGGTAACAATGGCCTCAAGATTTTTTAGTCTTTCGACATTTTTCCAAAACGGTTTAAAAATCTAAAAGTTTTGAAATCAAATAACCACAAAACTTTCTATAACATTTTTCTTCCTTATTTTTCATGCAGGCTATCTAAAAAAAAAAATATTTTTAAAAACCATCCTGATGACTAACTGTTGCAGTGGCCAAGCTTGTCACGTGATTTTAGTTTTCTTTCTAAAGAAGGCAGAGTGAATACCGGGATTTATGTATTAAGGATTTGCTGATAATTTGATAACAGGTACAATGAAAAAACAGAATGTACACTTATCTAGGGCAATGGCAGAGTCTTTAGAAAACGATCTTCAGACCATAGTGAAATGCGGTCGTAAAGGGATGGTAACATTTAATGCTACTAAGACTGAACTTCTTTCCTTTAACAGCTGCAAGAAACCGTCTCAACCACTGATAGCCATTACTAATAACTAGGGCTGTGACAACAGAATATTTTTTTCATTCTTTTGACTCTCAAGTATATATCCGACGTAGTCAATCAACCGAGAACCACATCCGTCTGTATAAAAACAAATAAGATATTAACGGATATATACTCAAGGATCAAAACAATGAGAACAATACGCTGTTGTCACAGCCCTACTAATAACACCCTATCTGAAAGCTCACCATTCAAACTCCATAACTTCATATTCACAAGCAACATGAATTGCAACAAATACATTAAGGCCATTGCCAAGTCTGCTGCAAAGAAGGTAGCTTCCCTCTATCGTGCTAGAGAGTATCCTGTATCTCTACAAAACCACCATTCACCCATGCATGGAATATTTTTGCCACATCTGGGCTGGTTCATCCACAACTAGTCTCTCCAGCTTGGACAGGGTCCCAAAAAAGTCTCCAATCTAAGAGGTCCTGCACTGTCAACTAAGTTCTAACCCCTGTCCCATCGCCACAATGTTTCATCCCTGTGCCCATTTTATAAGTATTTTAATGGATGGTGCTCTGATGAACTCGTATCTCTTATGCCTCCTCCACAAACTCCTAACCAACAAGCAACAAAATCACATCCTTTCACTGTGAAGGTCCCCGAATGCCAGAAAGATTTCTGCTCTAATAGTTTCTTCCCCTGCACAGCTAAACTTTGGAATTCCCTTCCTACTACCTGCTTCTCTGACTGTACTGACATGCAGAAGTTTAAATGTAATGTAAACGGACATCTCGCTCATCCCCCCCTCTAAAAATGATTCCAAATAATAGCCCCTTATGTCCAATTGGCAATGTGCCTTGTTTTAGGTGAACATGATTTAAAAAAAAAAAAAAAAAAATCATGCCACTGACCATCGGATTAAAAATTAAAATCGTAAAATTCTACCTTGAATAATATAAATTCTAACGCATTACTAACGTAGTTTCATGAAAGATTATGAGGCAAATTATTTGTTTGGGAACTCATCTAGCTACAACTACTATCAATTTCCCCTACTCTCTATCTGTGCCTAAATCTAAATGTAGTTGTCTTCAAGTCCAATGTAAATAAATCTGTTCCCTTAAATAATCAAATTAAACAAAATTCCCATTACTAACGATTAATACAGTTGTCCTGATGACTACTGTACACCCATTAATATTTATCCTTGAGTGGCCCTCGGGCCTTGATAATGTGGTGACCCCATTGTAAAAAAGAAAAAAAGTAGTTTACATATTTTATGATTGAGTTTTCTTGAACTGTTTGATTACTGTGCTGTCATTTTTTTAACCATCTGTCTTTTTTTTTTCTCCATGCAAGAACGTTGTGTTACTTGAACTTTAAATCTGTGGTTTCACTTGTGTATGCAGTGACTCCATGTTCGTATCATAGGTTCATTACAAATGGTGGCTAGATCTAGCACTTAACTATAAAATAAGTCATCTTTACTCCAAATTTTGCTAACCATGATTAATCCTTTTTATAGTTCTGCTCCATGCCCTGAACCCCAGTTTTTAATTTTTTTTTTTTTTTTTTTTTTTTTTCTGATTTTCAGTTTGGATTGGTTCAAGCAGAAACAAAATATTTATAGCTATTTACATTCACTAAGTAAGCATTACGGTAATTTTATTTTCCAATAACCTGATCGAGGTTATACTAAATCAGAATGTGTAAGGTTTATAAGTAGTTTCTGAGTTTTCAGACAGAAAAGACAACTTTCTTTTCTATCTGTCGTGGCGAACTAACCTATGGTATCTACTAATAGCCTTCCGGCATTTATTGAGATTAGAACCGTCTAAGCCATTTAGCTTCCAGTCCTTAATTTTAGGAGGCTGACCTTTAAAAATCAATACTAAACATCTATAGTTATCCATAGAGAATGCATGCATTATCTTATAACTTATAGATAAGCTGTAGAATATAGATTTAAGATAGATACTTATTAGCCATAGTTTGTGCTTATATTCAAAGTGATATATATTAAGTAATAACTCTATAGTTTTCTTTCCCTTATTGGTGATTGTCTTTACATGAAAGTTAACACCTGAAGCTCATTTCGAATCGTACCCTAACTCTTTATATTATAATTTTTCCAATGTATTTATTAATCCACAAACCTAATTATGGTTTGTGGATTAATAAATACATTGGAAAAATTATAATATAAAGAGTTAGGGTACGATTCTTGTTGAACTTTAGGTATTAACCTCAAATCTGCTCATGTATATCCCACCCGCGTTTCCACTCATAAAGTGTGAATAACCGCATCTTCCAATCTTAATCCTATTTTGAGGAGTGTAACTTCAAAGCAGATACTAATTATCTTCGATACTAACTCGATTAATCCTAACTACCTATGCGAGGGTGTAGAAATACCTGGCTTTGAAACCAAGCGTGGAGATAACCCTCTTGGTGCTGATGAGATCTGGTCATCCATCTAGAAGGAAAACTCTGATGTTAAACCTGTGCCGCTGACCTAATACGTCTTGACATGAAATGGGGAAGGGAGGCCTGGTCGACAACCTCCCTCGAGCTGGTGACTCAATCAAATCACTGGTTTGCAAACCTAAACTGCTTAAAGAGTAGATAGGCCCTGCCTATCGCCTGACTTCCATACTCCTTCCTTGCATATTAGCCAGGAGCAGAAGTGCGATCACAGGGATTCATTAGAGACTCATTAGAGATGCCCCGTGCTTAGCCTTGTTTCCTGGCCAGGGCAATAGATGCCATCCCCCACATCCACCTTATTCTCTTTCCGTAAACCTGGGCATTTTGGGGATGCTTGTTTAACATGAATGCTAACATGATTGGACTGGGCAACTCTTGTCTGACAGGTTTGAGGGTACCGGTTTGACAGTTGTTTGGCTGCTTTATTCCAACTGATAGTTCAGGAGCCTTAACTCTTTGGTAGTGCTTAGTGATTGCTCTATCATCAGTTGTATAATATCAGGATGTTTGTAGTGCCATGTCACGCATGGAAAGGGGCCCTACACTCATCTTTGGTAGGCATTCCCAAGGCCACATTTCTGTGGATGAGGAGTCGGTTGATGATGTAATTGTATTGCATGATGGGGGCTATGCACATCTGATTTGTCTAGTACCTCTCACCCTAAACTGAAACTACGAAATAAAATGAAATGTTAGTTTAATCCAAAACAATGATTAAACCAGACACACTAAAACAATGATTCACCTCCTACCTTGACGCTCGCAATTACAAATATCCATGGACTTAGAACTTAGATGATGTAGAATCATTTCTCTTAGCAAACTCCCCAGATATCTTAGTGCTAAATGAAACAAACTTGCACTCCTCCATCCCTTGATACTAATGCCCAAATACACGTATTTGATGACTTTAATGCCCACCACAATAATTGGCTTGGCTTCTCTAACTACGCAGACACTGCTGGTAGTGTCATCCATAATTTTCTATATCTCATTTCTTGACACAGACATGTATGGAGTATTGTTGTCACATTTGGGCTGGGGCATCTGCTACTAGTCTCTCACTCCTGGACAGAGTTCAAAAGAGAGTCGCCAACCTGATAGGTCCTGAACTGTCATCTAAGCTTCAACCTCTGTCCCATCAACGAAATGTTGCATCCCTCTGCCTGTTTTACAAGTATTTTAATGGTGGATGCTCTGACGAACTACAAGCCCTTGTATCCCCTCAAACCTGACAAACAGTAAAGTCCCACTCTTACAACACAGTCGAGATCCCAAGGTGTCAGAAAACCTACTTCAATAGTTTCTTCTCCAGAACTGCTAGACTTCGGAATTTTCTTCTGGGTTTCTGCTTCCCCGACTGTACTGACATGCAGAAGTTCAAGTGTAATGTTAACAGACATATTGCTGCTCAACTCCCTACATAATATCCCGTCAACGTATGTTCTTGATAGTAGCCCCCTACATCAGAGTGCCACTGTGCCTTGTTTGGGGTAAAAATGTATTTAAAAAAAAGGTTAAAAAATAAAAGACAATTAACGAAATCGTCTTTGGCATCGGAAAATTAGCACATATTTTTCCGATTCTGATACCCCAAAATTTCTGATTTTTTCCGATTCCTAATTTGAAATAATTGTCACAGTAAATTAATTAAATAAATTAATTAATTATACGAGGCGAGGAATGAGAGATGAAGTTAGACATTTCTCTACTCAAACATACCCGTCTATTTGTTTGTTTGTTTTTCTTTTCTTTACTCTCATGATTCCGGTCCTTTCCGCATTACTTTTGGCTTTTAAAACTTCCATATATTCCTTTACCAGCAATGCTTCAAGCAAACTACCATTTACTTATATGGGGGCAAGCAATTTGTATCGCACGCAGCAGGCTTGAGAATGAGGTGTTGAATCGCAAAGGAGACAATCACATTATTTTGAGGGTTTTCGTTGTTTTTATTCTGACGATTTGAATCATCTGCTTGCAAAAAGGGAAACGGTGATTAAGTGGATGATACAACTGAGTTTTATGGTGATTATATATTGTGTCAGTATAATTATTACTAATTCTACAAATTATTAAGATGACTGACTCTTCAATTTGGTTGGGCTGAAGGTTATGAAAAAACTGCTTAGAAAACACACTTAAAATACTGTTTGCATATAAAACTGTTTATGTAAAAACTTTTTATATACAAAAAACTGCTTGTATAAAACTGTTTGTATAAAATGCTAATATAAAACTATTTATATAAAAGCTACTTATAAAAATATTGTTTATATAAAAACTATTTATATAAGAAAAACTGCTTATTAAAACTGTTTACATAAAACATTTTATGTATAAAAAACTGTTTATATAAAAACTGCTTATATAAAAGTCTGCTTACACCTAATAGACTGATGAAAATCTGGCAATTAATTTATGAGGTTCGTGCCAAAAACTAGTCTCCAACTTTTTAACTCAAAAAGTTGAAGAACTACGAAAACGGGAGTGGTAACATTAAAATGACCTGCCTCCTTCTCTTCCTCCACCTCTTTCTTCACCTATTTTTCCTCCACCTCCTTTAGCACTTCTGATTCTTCCTCCACCTTCTTCTTTACACCCCATCTTTCTTCCACCTCCATCTCTTCCTTCACCTCCTTGTTCACCTCCTACTTTTCCTCCACCTCCTCCTCTTTTTCCAACTTGTTCTTCACCTACTACTTTTCCTTCAACTCCTAATTTCCTAATCTTCCTCCACCTCCTTCTCTTCCAACTTCTACTTTTCCATCACCTCTTCCTTCACCTCCAACTTTACCGCCTCATCTTCTTAATCTTCCCCCACTTAATTCTTTACCTCATACTTTTCCTCTACATTATTCACATTTTACTATTCCTCTGCCCCCTTCTTCACCTCCAACTTTTCCTCCGCCCCCTTCTTCACCTCCAACTTTTCCTCCGCCCCCTTCTTCACCTCCAACTTTTCCTCCGCCCACCTCTTTCTTTATCTCCTACTCTTCTATTTGTGTTCCTCTTTTTCTCTTATTCACGATCCGATTTTCTACAGTTCCTATTTACAATGCCTACCCACGGGACAGTTAGACACCAGGGTCGTTTTTTAATGTGGAGAAAAGGAACAAAAATTAAAATTGTCTCAGTCGTGAAGGATTTCTCCTCCACTGACAGAGAACAAGAAATTGAAGTGCAGCATCTGAAGAACAGATAGTACACTTTGATCTTGACCCGAAGGCCAAACACAGCATACAAAAATGCGCTCACATCCGTCCACCATCATCTTACAATTTAGAACAAAATCGACTTTTTTCTTCCTCCTCATCCCATTCAGAGGCAACTCCCGCCTTCTTTCTACTGACAATGTCTTTGATTCCATCCACAACAATTGCAATAAACGAGCTCATTCTTTACGACTTGCCGTCCCTTTTCACCTGTAGCAAACTGAACAAATTGTTTGTTAAAAAAAAAAAAAAAAAAACATGAACGGCTGAGACAATGGAGGGGATATGACAGGATCAACGAAAAAAAATGGAAAGAAAAAAAAATCACAAAAGGGAAAATAGAACCTCATCCCCACCCCGAAATATCCAAGTTTTCTTTCTAAAATAAGAAAACAAAAACAAAACAATAAAAACGTTCTCAGAGTTCATTCCGATCGAAAAGAAAAACAACGAACTTACCGGAAATGATTCCATGAACATTTCTTAGTTTGAGAGCCAACCTATCTGGGCGCAGAAAATTTTGTACTAGTGCAAAACAAGTTTTATTTAGATCAGGAAATTTTTGCATCACTATTTTTTCCTAAACAAGAAAAATCATTGCCCAGATACAGACCAATTATTTTTATCCACCTCTCCTAGACAAAGTCTCAGTCTAATGATGACAACAATAAGCGGGTATTTATGAAATAACTGATATATATATGTGTGTGTGTGTGTGTGTGTGTATGCATTTACAGAAAGTTTAGACGAGACAAGTCATCAGTACCGTCGGTTTCAAACCTGATAATAAGGGGCCGTTTTAGATATCCATATCAAGCTCTCTTCAGCCGATACTCATCTGTTTTATAACTGGAATAGGAATCATATCGAAATATTACAAGATCTTGTTCAAATCTCCTTTACCTGAAATAACCTAAAATTCAAATAAAAATAAAGTTTTTAAAATTGTCCGTTTAATGTTTTGGACGCTACGGAAAACAAAGAAAAGGAAAGGAAAACTGAAAGAGAGAAAAAGAAAAGGAGGAATTTAACATGCTTAAAATTTTTCCGTTTTATATTTTTTTAATGTTTGTAATGTTTATTGCGTCCTTTATGAAAAGAATGTTTTTTTATTCAATTTTAACCGCTTTTTGGTCCTAAGCAGAACTTTTTCTAAATTAACTAGGCTAAGGGAGATAATCTTGCAAGTTCTGAAAGCCATTATAAATTTTATAATTATTTTATCATATAGTTTGTTTTTAACTTTATTCCTTATATATATATATTAGTAAGTTATAAAATGTATATGGCGATTAAGCTACACTGAATATTCCACGTTTCATCCACTCTAGGATTCTCCAGGCTTATGCGCGAATTCTGTGGTTGTTTGTCGTTTTTATATGCGCATCTTCTATTGAGATTTTAGTTAGCCAATCAGCTTTCTAGTATCCACCGCGCCTTTCCTATCAGCCAATGAGCATGCACTTATCAGTCAAAGGCCTATTTAACCTCTGGTTGACCTGTTCCTTTATGTGTGCTCTATTTAGCCTGGATATTTAGTTCCTTGATCTGTTTTAAATCTAGGTTAATGTTTTTTTTTATGTTAGTTTATATATAAATATATATACGTGTACATACATATATGCACATATATGTATGTATATATATGCACACATATATATATATATATATACATATATACATACATATATGTGTGATCGTTTATGTATGTTCATGTTTATTTAATTTATTTGTTAATTTTCTATTGTTTTTGTTAGTTTTAAAACTATTTTGTATCTTTGTATCGCTATCACAGTTGTTTGCTATTTCTCTTCTACAGTTTAATAGATGTATATGTTTAGATC
The DNA here is from genome assembly GCF_053919585.1 of Euprymna scolopes. Classification (NCBI taxonomy): domain Eukaryota; kingdom Metazoa; phylum Mollusca; class Cephalopoda; order Sepiida; family Sepiolidae; genus Euprymna; species Euprymna scolopes. Next base: position 122,622,263 of record NC_136498.1, on the reverse strand, counting down.
CATTCCTATTTAATATGGGTAAAATGTGGATTTCTTTAAAATAGTCTGAAGAAACCTATTTTATATAAATTTTATTAATGAAACCCTATTTCATTAGATAAGACAATTTTATTAAATTTAAAGCCTAACATTAATTTAAAAAAAAACAAACCTTTATATTAATTTCAAATTTAAATTTTATTCAAAATTAAAACTTTCCGGTTTTAATTTCAAATTTAAAAACTAATAAAAAAACATTACATTTTTATTTAATCTATATAAAACTACATCTAAAATTTCAACAGTTCAATGCAGTTTTTTGGGGGGGATTCTTTTCTAGTTTAAGAGATTTGTATTATATTAACTATTACAGATTCCCTTTTTTTCATATAAATTATATTCATACAAAATTATTCTTTTTCTATATAATAATTTAAAATTAAAATATAAATTTTAAAGCATAGCATAAAATTAATTTTAATAAAAAATAAAATAATAAAAATTATAACAATAAAATAAATTTAATACATTGAAATTAAAAAATCTAACTAATAAAACCTATATCATAAAAATTATAATAATAAAAAAAATAATAAATATTAATTTCAAAAATACAAATTACATAAATTATTTTAAAATAGTAGTCATACAAGCCATCATCAAAGATTGCTCTTTGAGAACAACTTGTGGTGTTCCTTGGAAGCTGAGTGACAACAAGTCTCTCCAAATTTCCAGTACTCTCCACCTCTTCGATAACCTTTGGAAAAAGAATTTGCGTTATCGCAACAGCCGCTTGCCATTGATTTCTAGTTGGCGGCAACCATTGGTCTTCACTGGGATTTGGGTGGCAATAAGCCTCCCTAAGGTCCCAGTTCTCTCTGTACTCAGCCAGTGGAGGTTTGGGTAGTGCTTTCTCTCCTCGGTTTTTCCATGCTCCTTGACTCTCATCATTTTGTAAAATTCACACAGAAAAAAAAGGGAGGGGGCGTATTTTACAGTTTTCATGATTCCTTTGTGTTTTGCCTCTGTAGCCGTTTCTGTGTCCAAATTGTGTGTAGTTTATGTGTGGTTGTTAGTCTCCACATTCAAGGGTTTTCCTTAATATTTCTGTAGTTTTAGATACCCATATCAAGCTCTCTTCAGTTGTATCTTTTCGGCCATCCTTCTAATTCCAATCTCTCCAATTCTTTTTTTCAAAGTTTTTCAGTATCGTTCCTAGTGCTCTTACTATTAGTGCTATTATCTTGACTTTCTTCATTCTCCAGATCCCTTTGAACTTCCTGACCAGTTCCGTGTATTTGCTCCACTTCTCAGTCTCTTTGATCATCACTCTATGGTCTGCTGGAACGGCAGAATCTACAATCCGGCAAGATTTTTCCTTTTTGTTTACTATTATGACATCTGGTCTTCTTGCTTGGATGGATCCATGTTTTATAGGATATTGTGACTTTCATTTTCCAGTACTGCTGCCGGTTTGTGCTTGTACCATTTGTCTGTATATCTTCAAGATACAATTGTTTTCATAATTGACAATGTACTGCCTTCCCTACTTGCTCGTGCCTGTTATATTCTTTTTGAGCTAGTTTGCTGCATTCACTTATTATGTGGTTTATGGTTTTGTCTTGTTTCCGCAAAGAGAAAATTAATTAAATTATGTTTTCTTTCAAAGGTCAAGGTCTCCCAGAGGTCAGGCAGAGGTGTCCTTGAGGCTATTGTTACCTCTCCCATATTTTTAAAAAATATTTTTACTTGTGTAATGTTGTTTTAAAAAAAAAAAAGTTAAAATCGATTTTTCAAGTGTTCGTTCAGGAATATCTTATTTGGGCCGTGTGATTATTAATATTTAGTCAGTGTTTACAAGTGATGTTCGGACAAGTGGTGTCCGGACAAGTGGTGTTTGAGACACGTGGGTGATGTCATAGTAAAGACAAAAAGCCACACGAGGCCAGAGGAGAATATACTGTTAAAATATTTTAGAAAAAAAATTTGTTATTGGAAATACCAGATCTAAAGGCTTTTATTAAAAATATTTTTCCTTTCTTTTGTTTCCTTGCGACGGAATCTACAATGTGTGGGGGCCATTAAAATCTTACGACACGGTTTAAAAAAGGTGTACAATGTTACACCAGACTATCTTTAAACAGAAAAAAATAATAAAATTAAAACAAATGCCGCACATCTTGTTTGTACCTGTCTTGGGACGGGTATTCTTCTAGTTTCTAGTTCAACACGATAATGAACAACCGACTGAATGAATTTTATTCCCTTATTTTTCAATAAATTTGTTTATTTGTCCTCATTTGTACCGTTCTGTTCTTTCATTTGATTCAAACGTGTTTTATTCGCTAAAAATGATTAATCGATCTTCAGATTTTTTGGTTTTTGTTATCTTTATTGAAAATAAATTTCATTAACCAGATCCAATCAACTTAAAACATCTTCATCGATTCGGATGCTGCTATTGCTGGTTTGTTTGTTTGTTGGCCATTTTTCATGATGATTTTTGTTGGCATTCGTCTCCCGATATCTTTCTGTTAAGAATTCTTTTCAGAAGGATATCAGGTACTTACGGGAGGAATCACATGAAGGTTGCCAACATCCTAAGTGAAAGTGTTTCTGTTGAACGAACTGGGTTTGAACTTAGTACACCCAGCTTGTTAACCCACATCGTTAACCATTGAGCCATCATCACCTCCCTCCTGCTGTTGCTGCTGCTGCTGACGTTGCTGCTGTTGCTATTGTTCAGCATTATTTATTCATTTCATATGAATCAAATGATTATTGTTGGCATCCAGTTCCCTGATATTTTTCTAGTTAGAATTATTCCAACAAAGACATCAGATATTTATTGGAGGAAGCGCGTGAAGGTTGCCAACATCCATAGGTGAAAGTGTTTGTGAAACTAACTGGACTCGAACAGGTTATCAGCTCGCATCGTTAATCACTGAGCACCAACATCTTCCTGCTGCTGAAATCATCTGGCAGAAATTTACATATTGAGCTCTCTTCAAACTTGAACGTTGGCCACAAAGCAATTCTATTTGGTTTCATAAGCCAGTTTTACAAAATTAGGGTGTTAATTGGCTGGTTGGTTGTTTTTGTTTCCCGGCATATCAACCCTTTTCAGGTTATTTAATGCCGAATCCAAAGATTCGGAAGAAAAATTTTTTAATAGAATATATTTGTTTGTTTTCAAGTCGGTTTCTATTTAACCCATACTTGGGACCCTAAGAGGTACTACCACTCAGAGTCAGAGTGGACCTGGGAGCAATGGCAATTAAAGGGTGGCTCCACATTCCCCAAAGCCCACAAGCTGGGGCCTCACCACTGGATATAGTTTAAGGTTAGGGTGTAAAACTTTTACAAAACAATATATAGAGAGAGAGAGAAAAATGTGAGCATGAAAAGTAATTAAGATTTAAATATGGAAAAGTAAAAAAAACAAAGACAAAACAAAAAAACTAGTTGTTAAAACTGGGAAAGAAAAAGACAAGATATTTTAGTAAAAAAAATATAAATTTATAACTTCAAATATTGCAGCATTTAAGAATAAAAAAAAATTAATTTAAAATTATATAATCAATTCTTAATTAATACTGCAATATTTTAAGTTATAAATTTATATTTTTTTACTAAAAATATATGAGAGAGAGATTTGGGCAGCATTTTTTTCTCTTATGAATGTTTCATTGAACAAAAGGGATAATTCCTGTTTGTTTCTCTTGCAATCCATCTTTTCGATTCGGTGGGTCAATATTCGAATGGTTTGTCAGAGTGTAAAAAGAAATTCGCCATAGCCAACTTCCATGAGTCCTCTTCACGTGCGTGATAAATTACAAAAATTGCGTCAAATGACTTTATTAAACAAATCGATTAAAATCGTTTAAAAGTACTCTCTCCTTCTTCATATTGAGCCCAATCGATGGTCGATTTGTTTATGCGAATTAGAGCTTCTATGATGGGAATGCACAGGTTACAATGTGAGACGACTCAAATGGCGGTATTTTTTAATATATTTCTGAATTCATTTTTGTGTCATGTGCTACTAGATATTGGTAGATGGAGATGTTAGAGGAAGACAGGTGATATGTCGTGTTCAATAAATTCACTAAACGCATTTGTTTAATTCATCACGCGCCAGGAGTTGGGAATGTTCGGTTATGGCGAATTTCTTTTGACACTCGAACAGAACGTCTGAACTCCAATCTCTGGTGGTCCTGGATATGACCTTAAGCTATATTCAGTGGTGAGGCCCCAGCTTGTGGGCTTTGGGGAGTGTGGAGCCACCCTTTAATTGCCATTGCTCCCAGGTCCACTCTGACCCGGAGTGGTAGTACCTGTTAGGGTCCCAACTATGGGTTAAATAGAAACCGACTTGAAAACAAACAAATATATTCTATTAAAAAATCTTTCTTCAAAATCTTTGGATTCGGCATTAAATAACCTGAAAAGGGTTGATATGCCTTAAAACAAAAACCAATCCACCAATCTCTGGTCCCCCCCCTCGCCAATCTTTCACGAAAAACACCCGTCTAGCTGAATCCACTGTCAAAAATTTTCCCCACTCTTTATCTGTGCTTAAATCAAAACGTAGATTCCATGAACAAAGCTTCTTTCTTAGAACTGCACGCCTGTGGAACTCTGTTCCGTCTGCCTGCTTCCCACCTGACTACAACCTGGATGTCTTCAAGTCCAACGTAAACAAATTCCTAATGAACCGCCCCTTTAAGTAAACACTTTATTAAATCTCCACACTAACGTACTGTACTTGCAATGACTCTTATCCCTGAGTGGCTTCCGGGCCTTGATAAGTGGTGACCACCGTGTGTAAAAAAAAAAAAAAAAAAAAAAAAAAAAAAAAAACACGTTCGAACATTGATCCGCCTAATGGAAAAGAAGGATCGCAAGAGAAACTAACAGGAATTATCCCTGCTGTTCAACAAAAAAAAAACACACACACACACACACAAACACACATATATTTTATTATACACGGTTCGTTTATATATATATATATATATATATATATATATATATATATATATATATATATATCCAATATTTTTTCACTCTTTATTTGGCAATTTATAACTACAATAAATTGCAGTTTCACTTCAGGCCTTAACTAGCAAATTCTAGCATTGCTACAAATATAATTTGCTGATTTCTTTATGTCCTCTGATGAGAAGAATAACAAGAATAGCATTCTTTGAAACTCCGCGGAATAAGGACTTTGTAAATTGTTTTTTTTTGGGGGGGGGTTAGTTGCAAAGTTCAACTTACAGTTTTAATTTTCTTTCTCTTATATATGCCGTAAAACCAATCAACCAATCAATCAATCAATCTTATATAGTAGTTATAGTAATTTTCATTCCAAATGCCAACATGATGGAATCTATTCAATATAAGTTGGCGCCCGGCGTTGCCCAGTCGTACAATACGCTTAAACATAATATTTTAAGTTCCGCAAATTGTATATGTATTATTATAGAATCAATCCGCTATTGCTTATTATATATTATGAGGAATGATTTTCCCGGTGGACTATTTCGCAAAAAAAAAAAAAAAAAAAAAAAAACCAACAAAAAATAATAATAATTATACAGCTCTTTCAAATCGGTTGTCCGTTTGGTGCAGTGGATAACATGACCGCCTACTAAAACCAGTGTTGCGGTTTCGATTTCTACTATTTCCTTTTCATTTTACTTTTTACATTCCGATATTCTTGACTTTAAAATCTTTCGTAATAATTTTACGAAAAAAAAAAAAACTTATTAAAAAGAATAGTACAGAAGAATGTTTTGATGGGCGCAACGAAAATGTCATATTCCAAATATATAAGAAAAACAAAATACAGTTGCTATGTTTAAAAAAAAAAAAACAATGGCTTTTAGTATCAGTTGAAAACTGCCGAGTCATTATACCGGAAATTACGTCATTTTTGTAAAACTTGACTGGCCATTTTGTTTAGTATTTGTTCAAATATGATATCCTAACTCTGTTGATAGAAGGCGGGGATAAGATCGCTTGAATGCAAAGACAGATAATACACTTTGGCCATTTTCTTTAGCATTAGCACAAATATATCCGTACTCTGCTTCTGAGGGGATGCAAGATCGCTTGAATGCTGAAGAAAAGATACTACACTTTGATCTTATCCAAAAGACCAAGTAACCGTATTATATAACGTAGTTTCCTCCCAAACATTATCTTCTATTTAAAAAAATGCATAAAATTTTTTTATGATGTCCGGCACTGACACTACGTCATATTCCAAAAATCACATGGAAAAACTGCTGATTCCTATAATCAAGTAAATGGATCAGATAACTTTGAGGGCTTATTTGTCACGTCCCAAATATCACGTAAATAGATCAAGTAATGCTGAGTTCTTATTTTCGTCCGTAATGTCCTCATGGCAGTAATTGCAAAAACTCTTAAGGGGGGGGGGTGATACAGTCATTGGAAAATTGACAGATACCACACTTTGATCTTAGTCAAAAGACCAAGTAACCGTATTAAATAGCGTAGTTTCCCCCCAAACATTATCTTCTCCTATGAAAAAAAAATGCATAAAAATCTTTAATGTTCGATACTGACAATGTCATATTCCAAAAATCACATGGAAAAACTGCGGATTCCAAAAGTCAGATAAATATAGAAGTTACGGCGACTGCATATTTTTCACAATCCTACCAACCATTATCTCCTCTCCAAACATGAATTTGTATGCATTCGATTCACTCATAAACTAATTAACCGATCATTATGAACTTTTAGTATGTGTATATATTTATATATTTATATTTATTGGATTCACTTGTAAACTAATTAACCGATCATTATGACTTTTAAGCATTATATATGTTTCTATATTTGTAAAGATATCATATTCCAAAAATCATACAATGATCACTTATTTTTTAATGTATTTATGTATACAAGAAATAAGGTACCTATACAGTATAGTACTCATATGAAAAACAAAAACTATCCTACCTATGACACACATGAAAGTTATTAAAGTGAAAATAATGTTATATATTTGAGTAGTATGACTTTTAATTAAGAAATAAGGTGCTTCTTCACTATAGAACCCAGATGAAAAAACAAATGATTACCCCTGGCGCACAGAAAATTACATAAAAAGTTTCGACTTCTTTCATTTTTGAATTAGAAATAAGGTACTTGTATAGTATCCTACCCAAGAAAGAAGGTATTTCTACAGTATAGTACCCATATGAAAACCAAGAATATCTTACCTGTGAAATACATTTTAAAAAATCATAACCGAAAACTATGTAATATATTTGAGCAGTATATTATATAAGAAATAAAGTGCTTCTTCACTATAGCACTCTGATATAAAAACAAACTCTTCCCTGTGACATACGGAAAAGTTAGCACAACAGAAAATTATGTAAAATCGAGTAGTTTCATCTTTATATTAGAAATAAGGTGTTTGTACAGTATCCTACCCAAGAAATAAGGTACTTGTACGGTATAGTAGTCATATGAAAAAAAAAAAATATCCTGTGACGTACATAATATAACGTTATATATTCGAGTAGCATAACTTTTAAATGAGTAAAAAGGTGCTTCTTCACTACAGTACCTAGACGAAAAAACGAATTCTTATCCCTAACATACAGATAATTTAGCTCAATATATAATTACAAAAAAGTATCGACTTCTTTCATTTTTGAATTAGAAATAAGGTACTTGTGCAGTATAGTACCCATAGAAAAACAAAGAATATCTTACCTGTGACATACATAAAAGCAATCAAAAACCGAAAAAAATCATATATTCGAGTTGTGTGACGTTTATATAAGAAATAAGGTGCTTCTTCACTATAGCACATTGGTATAAAAACAAACTTCTACCTCTAACATACGGAAAAGTTAGTACAACAAAAAATTATGTAAAATCATCTAGTAGTTTAATTTTTACTTAGAAATAAGCTACTTGTGCAGTATGGTACTCATATAAAACCCCTCCCAAAGAAAACCCTACCTTTGACGTACATATAGGTTATTCAAACCAGCACTCACGTAGTATAACTGAGTAGTATTACATTTATATAAGAAATAAGGTGCTTTTTCACTATAGCACCCAGATGATAAAACATACTCTTACCTGTGATGCACGGAAAAATTAGCATAAAAGAAAATTACGTAAAATAATCGAGTAGTTTCATTTTTAAATTAGAAATAAGGTATTTGCAGAGTATCTTACCCAAGAAGTTAAGTACTTGTACAGTATAGTACCTGTATGAAAAAACAAAAATAATTTTACGTGTGACGTACTAAAAGTCTATTTATCGTCCTTATTGTTCATATTCTAAAAATCCTGTTTAAATATCAAATAATTTTTGATGATATTCGTCATATTCCAAAAATCATGGAAATTGATCAAACCTTCTGTATTTAGGCGGTGGTGGAGGGAAGTAGTGTATGTTTTGTTGTCACTAATCAATCTCCCACGCATTATAAATTTACTTCTTATATAGTTTAAAGAGCGGGGTATATGGAGTCGGTGTCGGAAATGGCTAAAACAATTTACAGTTTAAAAATTTTTACATATATATTTTTAAGAGGGTGGTATATGAAATGTCCTGGAAATGGCCGAAGCAGTTTACAATCTCAGAATTGCTTCGTTTCATATATATATAAAGATGAAAGGGATACATAAAGTCGGTCCCGGAAGTGGTTGAAGCAGTGCATGATCTAAAAATGACATTTTATAGAATTACATTTTAAAACAATTCGTTTATAAACTGGTTCCTTTTTAAGATTATTTCGACAAGTACGCATGCGCATCATTTTTTCTTGAATTAAAAAAAAATGTTATTTCGCTGACAGCTTCGTGAGGCAGTGGGTAACGAGGTCATAAGGTTTTAGTTTTCACGTCCGAGCCCACATAACGGTGGTCTATTTTTTTTCAAACAGGGTTTTTTATTTTTTTGAAAGTTTGAACATTTATTAAACAGGGTTAAAAGCTTTTTATTTGCCATAACATTATGTTTATTTTGAGGCTAACGTCATGTGGTTTTTTTTTTTCATTCAAATTTGTTGTTCTGTCTTTTCGGATTTAGTTTCAATAGTTTCGTTTCGCTGTCTTCCCAACACGCTGTCTTCCCACTCGCAAGTGGTTCCTTTTCCTTCCTCTTTTATACCCGTTCAACAAACTCTCTCGCCTCTAATTTACATACCTCACACGTAAATTTGCATGACCGTCATACATATAAATGCGACGTCAGCATTTTACCCCCCCCCCTTAGTGAATAAAAAAAAAAACGAAATTCGTGCTGTTCAGGTAAGCTACGGTTTTCAAACTGGTTTTCACACACTTCTTTCGTGTTTTTGTTGTTTGTTTCACACCTCTCACCACCTGGGTTGCGTCTAATTTTTTTTTCAGGGAGTTTCTCAATATCTTTACTACACTACCTTTCCATACCCAGGCAACGCCGGGTACCCTTGCTAGTTCCATATATATTTTTAATTGGGGCGTATATGGAATCAATCCTGGAAAAGGCCGAAGCAGATTTCGATCTGAAAATTACTTTAATTCAATATATATCTTTAAGAAGGTGGGAAATGCAACTTTGTGTGAGTTCGTTCCTTATAGACTCCGAAACGGCTGAACAGATATTTTTTTAATATTTACAGAACTTCAGTGTATAAGTCTGGGAGTGATCTTAAGTTTTGTCTAAGAATACCCCCGATAATTACCGATAATCGAAACTGTTATTTTGATCTATCATCGGTAACGTTATTTTTTCCATGTCGTCGCTTAGCAACAATGATAGAACAACGGGCCGTGAAAATTCTAGTGTTGGTAAGTTGATAGTGTTTTTTTTTTTGTTTTTTTGTTTTTTTTAGGATGACATGGTCTGTAGATTCAAACCCCGCACATAATTTCTGATCAATAGTGGGTGAGACTTGGAACTTATAAAAAAACTTATTGCCAAAAATGGAGGTATATTTCTCTCTCTCTCTCTCTCTCTCATATATATATATATATATATATATATATATATATATATATATATATAATCTCAATTATATAAATGCAAATTTGTCTGTGTGAGAGAGTTTGTTTCTTATAGACTCCGAAACGGTTGAACAGATTTTCTTTAAAATTAATAGAACTTTACTGTATAAGTCTGGGGGTGACCGTAGTTAAGTTTTGTCTCAGAATAATTAATAATTACCGATAATCGAAACCGTTATTTTAATCTATCATCGGTAAAGTTATTTTTTCCATGTCGTCGCTTAGCAACAATGATAGAACAACGGGCCGTGAAAATTCTAGTGTGGGTAAGTTGATAGTCTGTTTTTTTTTTGTTTTGTTTTTTATTTTGCACTAGCGGTGGGTACCCGGCGTTGCCCGGGTTTTAGATGCGTGTTTGGTTGGGGGGGGGGGTAAAATGAAAACAAAACGAAGTAATAACCCTGTTTAAATATTAAAAAAACAATGTTAAAACTATCAAGAAGAAATCCTGAAAAAAAAAAACAATAAAAAAAAATGAAGGTGATGCAATACAAACGGTACGGCGGTGGCCGGGTGTTTGAAAAATCCCCAAAAAGTTTGACGGGGGGGGGGCTCGAACTCGGATCATTTAGGCGAAAGTGCAAAAAAAATGTGATGAATGAAATAAAAAGTGAATTAGGTCAAATATCAATTCCGCAGTGAACGAATTCTAATTGAATTTTTTTGTTTCTCGAATTCTAAATGAATTTATTTGATTTAATTTTAATTTAAGTGTAATGCAAGTGAATTAATTCTTTGTGCAAAAATAAATGTTTAGTTGCAAGCAATAATGAATAAAGGTATAATTATATTTCAAGGTTAGAGTTATTAAAACCGGAAGTAAGAACTGGTCAGTCCCGCAGATTGCGTCTTACACTAACTAAAAAAAAAAGCAAAACAATAATAATAATAATCGCGTTTGCTTTTTATATTTTTTATTTTATTTAGGATAAAAATAGAAAGCATAAATCAGGGGAAGAAAAAAAACAACAAAAACGGCATAAATAACCTTGTACGATTCCAAGCCGGTGTTTCCTCGTACTGTTCCTTGTGAACGCATCCGATGCGGTGTAAATGGGGAGTGGGAAAAGGAGGAATCTTATAGAGAGAAAAGATGTTGCAACTTCGATTGAATCTAACCGATTTTGGTAGTGAACTCTCACCTGGAAAAATATAAGAATGTACGATTATCGAGGAAGTGTAAGGGTAACAGGCGTATAGCACACCTCAGATCCTGTGCCGCAGTTTGTGCACATTACATTTGCATGTAATGCCTTGATTTTTAATCCTATTAAGGTCAAACTCACACGGGGAAAAATGAGTTCATTTTATTTATATAGATAGATAGATAGAAGATAGAAAAAGATTATTTATATAGAAGATAGATAGATAGAAGAGAAGAAAAATGAGTTCATTTTATTTACATAGAGAAGAGATAGAGAAAGATAGAAGATAAAAAAGATAGAAGATAGATATATAGAGAAGAGAAAATAACGTGGTCTATAGGTTCAAACTCCACACGTAATTTTTTTTTCATTAACTGCAAAGAATTTTATAAGACTCGAAAATTTGTGCTTTTTTTTTTTTTTTTTTTTTTCAAACCCCGCACATAAATTTCTATTTTTTTTTTTTTTCATTAACTGGAAAGAAGTTTATATAAAATAATTTTATAAAAGAAACAGTAGGTTCTCTAGAGTGCAATGTAGAATAACATATATTTTGGACCAAGTTACTGCATGGAGGCATGTGAAGCTTCCTCCTACACGATTTCACGGATTTCGATGACAATAAAAATATAGGAGCGTGAAATATTCGTTGATTATCATCCAATCCCGGGCAACGTCGGATCTCCTTGCTAGTATACTTATATGTAAGTTAGGGGGTATATTGAGTCAGTCTCGGAAATGGATGAAGCACTTTACGATCTAAGTACACTTTATTTCATATGTAAATTGTAAGACCTTTTCATTTTAATTTTACTTCATATTATTTGTGGAAACGGGTGGAGTGAACGGAATTAGCTTTATTCAAGAATGTAATTGTTTTGTCCTATTTGGAGTTGACCTGAAGCAATAAATATGGTAGATACACCAGCCCAGATGTGGCAACAATATTTTATGCATGGACGGGGTTATAGAGGTACAAGATACTTTCAGTTGTCTTTTAGCACCTTCTTTGCAGCAGCCTTTGCAATGTCCTCAATTTGTTCCAGTTGATATTTCCTGTGAATGTTAATCTGAGGAGTTTGAAGGTAGAATTCTCAGGTAGGGTGTTATTTGTCATGGAGAGGTTTCTTGTAATTATTAAAGGAAAGCACTTGATGAAATTACGTGAAATTTTTTTTTCGGAGAACTTCGTTCCATAACAGATACGTACAATATAACCTTTTTTCTTTTTTTTTAATCTTGACTAAACTGTACAAGGACCGAAAAAAGTTTAAGACTCCCGGTCAACGCCGTGTCATATGCCTCAATCGTTTCATTTATCATCGTAATTTGTTTTTTGTTTTTTTTATTCTACCCCCCCCCTCCCCCGACACATTATCTGCTAGGATTTTTCTAATTTTCATCCGTTTCCCAACGGAAACGACTCAAATAACCCAAAACCTAAAACCATAACGTCTGGTTATGTTGATATTTGATTTGTCGCCTAATGTTGCCCCCCCCCCCCCCGCCATTAATCATATATTTGAACGGGAAAGACAAAGCAATTCGACCGACGATCCGTCATTCATACACATTTTTAAAACACTTTCTCATCCTCTTTCTCTTGGTACTCTCTCTATACGAGGTGCCTTCAATAAGTTTCCAGACTTTTTTCGCATGGGCACTTTATTGATAGTATACACATGAAACTCTAGTCCCCATTCGAAGTAACTGCCTCCGGCTGCAATGTACTTGTACTGTTCTAACAACTTCTGGAAGGCCCCATGACAGTCCTCTTGCGTGTGAATAACCCTCGTTACAGACTATTTAATTTCCTCAATTGTCTCATAATGACATACTCTAAGGTTTCCCTTGAGCTTAGTCACAGGGAGCAAGGTCTGAAGTATAGGGAGGGCGAGGAACTGCCTTGATGCCCATCTTGGTCAAATAGTCTGTGACAAGGATGGAGTTGTAGACTGGTGCACTCGCACAAATCTTCCGCATCTTCAGTTCCTCACAAATAATTGTGTGTACAGTTCCCACACTGACATCAAACTGTGCACGTATTGTCTCTATAGACACACAACGACCTTTACCTATAAAATTCTTTATTTGGTCAATCAACTCTGGTGTTCTGACTTCCTTATTACTCCTATACCTCTCATCATCTGTCAGACTCTTGCCTTCTTTGAATCTCTTATGCCACTCAAAAACTGATGCTCGATTCATGCAAGATGGTCTGAAAGCAGTCTGAAGGATTCCATACGTTCCTGTGGCAATTTGTCAAAGTTTAAAACAGCTTAGTCACAGGGAGCAAGGTCAGAAGTATAGGGAGGGTGAGGAACTGTCTTGATGGCCATCTTGGTCAAATAGTCTGATCTTCTATGAGCACCCTTGGGACACACTGCAAGCAAATCTTCCACATCTTCAGTTCATCACAAATAATTGTGCATACAGTTCCCACACTGCCATTAAACTGTGCACTTATCGTCTCTATAAACACACGATGGTGCTTATCTATGAAATTCTTCCTCCTGCACCTCTCATCATCCCTCACAGATTCCCTAGCTTCCTTGAATCTCTTATACCACTCCCAAACTGATGTTGATTCATGCAAGATAGTCCAAAAGCAGTCTGAAGCATTCCATACGTTTCTGTGGCATTTTTGTATAAGTTTAAAACAGAATTGTATTGCATATCGTTCTTCTAAAGTATCCTCACGTCCAAATTGCATTTTTGAAATTCACCAGCTGTAACAGTCAGGCTTTAGTAGGATGTATTCCAATTCCTGCTGTAGCTGTTCATTTGAACCTGAAATCATAAAAATTGGTTAGTCGTCCCATAAGATGCATAAAAATAACATACTGACTTTTTAAGAGTCTGTCAATTTAAAATGCTTGCACAAAAAAGTCTGGAAACTTATTGAAGACACCTTGTATATCTTTCTATTTATCTCTTTCTCTCCTCTCTTTTTTTTTTTTTTGTTTTTTCTCTCATATATATAGTTTTTCGATGGGAAGGTATCTAAAAATTGAAAATAATTGCATTTCAATAAGCGTCGTTAATAGTGCTCAATCATAAGAGAGCAAGTTATATATATTTTTAATGTAAATACAGTCATATCTTGCTACGATGTGCAGACCGTTTCAATCATATTAGATATCACCAGGCAAGAAAAACTAAGGTACAAAAACTGAAAAGTTCATAAGAACTCACATTTCATCCATCGCCATTCATGGCGAATTTTCTCTCTTCAAAATTTGAAAAGGTGTTAAACCTTTTCAAATTTTGTACCTTAATTTTTCTTGCCTGATGATATCTAATATGATTGAAACGGTCTGCACATCGTAGCAAGATATGACTGTATTTACATTAAAAATATATATATATATATATATATATATATATATATATATATATATATAAAGGGAAGATTATATATATATAATCTTCCCTTTCTTTTCTCAACTCTGTCTCTCTCTCATACTCTCCCTTTTTCGCTCTCTCTATATATTCATCTCTTTCCCCCTCCCCTTTTCTTCTTTACTCCTCTTTTCTCTTTTTATGTTCTCTCTCTCTCTCTCTCTCTCTCTCTCTTTATATATCTATCTATAAGTTCGTTTTTCTTTTGTGTGTATCGATATTCATATTAAAAGCCCTCTTTTCTATTAGTATTTATTTGCTTTCCCACCAAAACAAAATGTGACACAAGGTCGTTTTTAAAGTGGGGTTAAACTAGCTCTCCCCCAAAAAAGGGAAAGGGGGGCACTCTGGTTGGGTCCAAAAATAGTAATTGTCCCAGTATAGAGGGTTTCCCCTCCATTGACTGGTACAAATTACCTCAAGTGCAGCATCTGCAGAACAGATACTACACTTTGATCTTGGACCGAAAGCTAAGAAGGTATTTATTGGCTCCCCCACTGAGCAAATTAGGCACAAGGCCGATTTTTAATGTGTTGAGTGAAGGGGAAATGGGGACCAACTCCCGGGGGAGTAGGGGAGCTGGATAGTGACAATTGGTATGAAGGGTTTCCCCTACATTAACCAAGGTCTTATATATGAGGTTGCCCTTGCAGTATCTGCCGGAACAGATACTACACTTTGAGATATTAAATCTTTTATTCATGTTAAAAAATACAGTAAAATTAACGGTGAACAAAAAACTTAGGCACATGGCCAACTCAAAAGGGGGGATTTTGGGGGTCGTTGGTCATCCTTGTCACTCCAGAACTAAACAAAGTCAAAAGTTTCTCCCAGCTAGTATCTTCTTTCACCATAATACCGCATTCACCCTTTCATATTGTGGGACGTCCTAGTAACTCCCAATTTTTAAAACATTTTTTATTGACGAGTAAAAACAAAAAAGATAACAATAAAATGGTACAATAATTCATTTGTGTCGAGGGCGGGGGAAGAAAAAATAAAAAGGTGATTAGTAGGACCCTCCCAACCCCGTCTAGTTGATAGACTGCCCGTTCCACTAGGTTTGTAAAAGGAACCTCGCTTCTGCGGGTCAGTCTCTAGGTGGGGATGCCCTCTAGATGGGGGTGAATGGAGAAAAGAAAATTTTTGTGGGTAAGGGATGGAGGTTAGTTTGTATTTCTTTTTCTCCAAGATGGGTAAAATTTAGAGGAAGGGGTGAAAACAAAAATTGCAGGTAAGAGGGGATGGGGATCTTGGAGGCTTCCTAATCGGGGACACTTTGATCCCAGCCCGAAGGCCAAGAACAACAGAAAAAAGGCAAGCCTCTTTTCTATTGGTTTATTGATGTATTTATTTGCTTCCCCACCAAAGCAAATTAGGCACAAGGCCGTTTTTAATGTGGGGTAAAAACCAGCTCCCCTAAAAGTAGGCAAAAAGGGGGCACTCTGGTTACCAAAAATAATTGTCCCAGTATAGAGGGTTTCCCCTCCATTGACTGGTACAAATGATCTTAAGTGCAGCATCTGCAGAACAGATACTACACTTTGAGATATTAAATCTTTTATTCATGTTAAAAAAATACAGAAAAAAAAATCAACGATGAACAAAAAACTTAGGCACATGGCCAACTCAAAAGGGGGGATTTTGGGGGTCGTTGGTCATCCTTGTCACTCCAGAACTAAACAAAGTCAAAAGTTTCTCCCAGATACTACACTTTGATCCCGGCCCGAAGGCCAAGAACAACAGAAAAAAGGCAAGCCTCTTTTCTATTGGTTTAAAAAGAAAATACAATTTTGTTATATATGGGTTGATGAATTGCATTCATCTGCAAAAGATCTAGCTATTTTGCATATTCTTTTAAACATTCATTTTAATTAATCCCCTATTAGTTTTTTCGGTTTTCTTATGGGATAATCATCTTTAGTTAACTATTACGTGTAATTATATTCATGCAGATATTCTACATGATTTATACTTGCATAATATTTGCGTGAAAAGTTTATAGTAAACACAAGATTGTTTCCATATATATTTATGTATACGTATATATTTTTGTTTAACAAATTTTGCCTACCAAACTCCTAGAAAATTTTTTGTCTACAAACATGAAACTTCATATATAAGGTATTTGAATCCATGCAAAACTTTATATTTGGGTTTTAGCCCGGAAAAATCGGTGTGAAAATTAAAAAAAATGAAATTTGCCAGGTGAAGGTCGAACGCCGGCATTACGAATGCATAACGTAGCAGCTATTGGTTCATGTTTTAATTTTTAGCCTTGCAGTAAACATGTTTTCATAGCAAAGTCAGTGACGGCAGAGGCAAAAAAAAAATCGTGAGCTGAACGTTTTGGTTTCGATTCTTGGTGGTGGCGCAGGAGTCTTTTTTCTTTTTTTTTAATACTTTTTAAATCATTACTATATATATATATATATATATATATATATAGTGTGTGTGTGTGAAAATGTCTGTCTTTTCTCTATAGTAGTTAAGGAAGACTATTATACAGAAAGGCATTACTTTACATATTCACACTTTTTAATATATACTTATGCACATAACCTTATGAACAGTACATAGGGCCCGAGCAAAGCCGGGCGGAACTACTGTGTGTGTGTGTGTGTGTGTATATATATATATATCTTTTTCTCCTCCCTTTCTTTCCCATATCTCATTCTCTCCTTCCCTCTCTTTCTTTACTCTCTCTTTCTTATGCTCTTTCTCCCTCTTGTTCTACTCTCTCTATCTTTCTATCCCTCTCTTTTCCCATTCCCCTTTCCTTCTCTACTCTCTTTCTTATGTCCCCCCTCTATCTCTCCCCTTTCTCTCTTATGTTCCCCCATCTCTCCCCCTCCTCTTCTCCATTTTTCTCTCTATCTCTCTCTTTCTCTGCTGGATTTTGAGTCGATCAAGTGCAACATTCAACACATCAGGTGTCAAAGTTGCATTCTGGGAATTGCAGATAAGCAAAATATTTCGTAGAAGTAAACATATATATAAAAAAAAAAAAAAACGAAAAGAAAGTTGCTTTTCAAATGGAAGATACGCAGGTGATTCCCAATACTCAGCCGTTAAACAAAAAATACCACCATCCCCCACCCCTCCAAAAAATTGATCTACACGAATCTCTTCTTTGGTTGTTTAATTTTATGTCATATCAACTCTTTTTGGGTCATTTAAGGGTGAATCTAGTCATTTTTTATAGCAAGATGAGTTCTTGGTGTGAATGTTTTACAAAGGAGGACTAAAGATTGAAGCACAGTCGAGCACTTGACTTGAAAATAACGATAATGTAGAGAAATACTATTAACATCTCTTCTGTGCGAAAGTGGTAGCAGGGAAGAGAAGAGGACATTCACAAACATTGATTGACGCATCTTTAGTATAATAACAGTTTTTTATCACTATTTCTATAAAGATGGCTATGTGTAACATGTTTATATATCTATAAAAGTGAGGTGTGTGTAAGGACAATTCTCAACCTATATACTCCACAAATTTTTTTATCTACAGACTTGAAATTTAGTACACAAGGCATTCAGACACGTGAAAAAAATTTTGGTACTCATGCACTTATTGATCCGTGCTGAAATAATAACGTTATTATTTAAAAAGCCATTCTTAACATGGGGAGGGAAGGTGTTTTGTACCTATTCTGTACTTTAACCTTACAATTGAATAATAAAAACACCTATAAAACTAATTAAACTTGGAAATACGATTTAAAAATTAACGCGGATCAGTAAGTGCATTAGCACCAAAATTTTAATTGGTTTTCATCCATTAAAAAAGGGCTGCTAAGGGGTCAAAATTGAAAAATTGGTGCGTGGAGGGGGGTCATGAGATTTTTATCTGTTTGTTGACTGTTGTACGAATGTGCATGCGTCTATCGTTCTCCTTATGTTAAGAATAAGTAGGTTTGAAAACACTTTTTAAAGATCGTGACAAGCTGGCCGAATGGGTATCGTACTTGATTAACTTTCTTTGTCTTGGTTTCGATTTCAGCTCGAGTATTTTTTTTTTTTTACTTACAAGAAATGAACTGTTGATTCTTTTGAACTGTGAAAATCAGACGTAGCAGATAAGTATAAAATATCGCTGCCATTGCCAATTCTTTGACCACACATAAACAGACATACTAGACACTATCCTTGAGAGTCTAAGGTCTCTCTGCACAACTTGGCATGAGGATACTTTTTCCATAGAAGTAAACCCTGACCAAATATTCAAACTCACATAGTATTCGCAACCCAAATAAGATCTCCATTCTACAGCTAACCCACATGAGCTTTTACAAGGAATGGTGCACCTTCTCCAAGTGATGTTACCTCAAAGAACAGCACAAGTCTGGATACTCCACCAGATTAGATAAATTCTTTTCCTGAAATCCAGTAAGACCAAGACACCAAAATGAAAGATATACTACAACGTATGAAAATGGTTAATTGGGGAGAGGGAAATTATGTTTTCAATTTCTTTACTCGGTGTTTGAGAGATAAAGAACTTCAATGGAACATTCGAATATCTATGTATCTCATATAGACCTCAAGTGTTAGCACAAGGTAGTGGGCCCCTTGTTTTCTGAGAACTTCGTTTGGGGGGAAATAAGACAAATCAAGACAATAAACCTCACACCATGAATAAAAATGCAACATATAACACATATAGGTCTCTTTTCGTTTTTATTCTGATTTTTTTTTAAGTGAAAACGTTTCTTTCTCTCCCTTCTCTGCAAAAATCTTCAGTGTGCCCTTCTTATTTTTACGTTTCCCACCACATGTATTGTGGATCACCTTTAATCAGGAAATCACAACATTAAAAACGCTAGGATTTCCGATTAGCTAACACCTACCACAATTACCAATCAAGCCAACTTTATTCCTAACCAATCATACAATTTTCAAATATTAAACTTTCTCGAGTATTTATCCACTTCTCAAATAATTCTCTACTTTCTATTGCTGAAAACATTATTCTCAACCTTTAACCATGCATTTAATTGGGTCACAAAATCTAATGTACATCTCGTGCTAGGTGGAAGACACAGTTCTCATTAGTTTCATTGTGTCATATCCCTATCTAATATATGAATTTCCAAGCACCCACAGCAATGCATGTCCCGTGTTCTGCCAAATCCTCTGACCAAGTCAATCACTATGCATATTATGCATACCCTTTTGTTTGATGTTTCTTAACTGTCACCCTCCAAAAATACACGATTCACAACCAATTCACAGTTCCGTTTAACAGTAGAAGACCTTGTGAAATTCCTTGACAAATTAGACATGATCCAATACCTCCTTCGTAAAACCTACTATATAATAATATTTAAATCGTTCTTCAAAATCACCACATTCGGCATTAAATAACCTGAAAAGAGTTGATATGCCGTAAAACAACCAACCAACCAAAAACCAACCAAATAATATTTTAGTACTCGAAATAAATGGAACCTCTGCATTACCAACTATCGTCAATTGTCCCAAACTGCAAACTAACTCTGACTCCTAAATTTATTCTCTCAAAATCGGAAATCCTAAGTTCGGTATTTTGTCTTAGTTGCCATCGTCTGATTAATAGAAACTGACTACTTCTGCCCTATCAGCTACTTCCAGCTGACAATTCAGTAACTGACCACCAACCATGAGGCATCTTCCTGTCGGAAGAGATCTAAACGATCTCGCCCTCCCCCCTCTCTCGTCTTTTTACTTATCTCCCTTTTTATACTTTGGCCCTGCTAACAAGTCATTTCTTCCCATAGTCAACTCTGGGCGAGCAGGAGATGACGTCATCTATAGTATCACTAGTATTCCATCTTAGAACGTATGTGACTCATATACTATACTAGAATTACCCAGGAGTATAAGAAGAAAAGATCTGGATCAACCCCCCCCCCCAGGAAGAAAATAAAAAAAAAATTGTATGATGTACGTATCCGAGACAGAAAGAAAATATCATACACCAAAAATCATGTAAGTCAATAAAGTAGTTATATTCTTATACAAATAATGATTTTCAAGCAAATTTGAGTTTTCCAATGTCCCTTCGTCATGTTAAGAATGGCTTTCTAAAATCTCACAAGTTTAAATTATTTGGAGATATCTCCCTTGTTCTTCTGACTGGTTTTAAGATGGCACCGTAAGATCGTCGCTCACAGTTTAGCCATAAATTTTGAGTTTCTTATTACAAAAAAAAACCTACTTTATGAATTTACGTGATTTTGGGTTTGCGATATTTCTTCCCATCACGGATACATACATCATACAGATTTTTCTTTGTTTTTGTCATGGAGAAAGGACAATTCTGGTCAAGCACTAAGAAAAATAATTTATAAGGAAATATGAATTTATTTTGGTGACTTTAATTTCGTAATCAAATTATTTGAAATAGGATTTTCTTTTTTAAATTCGTTTTAGTACTTGACGCTCAATTAAATGTAAAGTGTAATTAATGTAATTTTCGAATCTTGTCGGTAGCTGAATACTTGATACTTCGCTAGGGCTACCTGTTGTGTTATATCATAAAGAGAATCGTGTGTAATCGTCTAATCAGCGTTAATGTCGTGTGATCGTCTAGTGGTCAAGTCTATTAAATGATATGTTCATATGGCATTGTGCTTGTGTGTGTGTGTGGTACATGTATTTTCAACATACCTTCTGCGTCTTAGATGTTGGTCCATCTGGAAACATCTCCTGTCTTGGAGGGGAGACGGTACCTGTTTTGGACGAAGGTTCATTCACTCCAACACAATGAATTTGTTTAATAGTTTTTATTTCATTTCCAGATATCTCGCAGAAGATGGAAAGTGAACCTCTGGCTTGTGTGGTTTCTCTTGGTCTCGTTTCTACACACGTCAGCGTCTCCCCCCAGTGAAGGGGAGGAGATGTCTGACAAGCCGTCCGTCGTGTTCTACGTCTAAACCAAATCTCTACGATTCAGCTAACCTGATCACGTGACTTACACGCAATCTGATCAGCTGATCTTGACTTCCGGTCAACGTGTCTCAATATAATTTACACACCTCACTCCCCCCCTCTCTCTCTCTCAATCCATTCTCTAACACTATCAAGGGTATTTTTATCATGACACCATCACTAGATGGAGTGCCTACCACGGCTTAAGAGGATCCCATCTATCCTCTACAAGATTCGAATTACACTACAAACTTGTGTAGTAAGTTCAATCTTGGCTGCGGCTGCACTGGATGGATGGGTGGTAATTAATGTAAAAGCAAAAAGCACACATACACACACATGGCAAGAAGCACACATACACACACATGGCAAGAAGCACACATACACACACATCGAAGTCACATGATTTAATGAATATATTTATATATTTATATTTGAATAACTCTGTATAATTTTACACAATAAATTTTCTTTGATTTTGTAAAGAAAAAATGTCTACACTCTAAAAATATTCTTAGCTGGAATAAATATTTTCAAGAAAAAAAACTGAAGCGAAATAAAACATATTCATGCCAATAACACAATGGAAGAAAAAAAAACAAAAATTTAGGCTAAACCTAATCAAGTATCGATTTGTCAACAGCATTAGTATTTGAAAACAACAAAATAAATTTATGCCTTAGTATTATTGTATAGTATTGTATTGTGTAGTACTTCATCCTTTTGTCAGTCGCCCTAAACGTCTCAATAATTTATTGACAAGTAAATGATCGATATCAATTATTTGAAGACATATTTAATTCGATCCAAGTGGCTGATCCAATAGGTCTTGCTTTCTATTGAGTGCCCAGTTGCAATGATGTTTCTGCACTGAAATTCAATAATAAAAAAAGCCACCCTTTAACTAACTGGACCACATTTTTAATTGGGTTCAACTCTTGGGCTAATATACTTTACGTACTTCATGATTAAGCAAGAATCTTTAATCGGGCAATTTTGAGGCAACACGGATATTGCAATTTTGCAGGGATAACCTGTAACACACACACACACACACACACATATTTCATCCAGAGAAAGTTTTGAAATAAAGATGAAACGTTGATGAATGCATAAGTTGGTTTGATCCTTTTTATTTTCTCCCCCCCCCCCTCACACACATATATATATATATGACTATTTCATTTAATCACATAAATTAATATACGAAAGTATTATTTTATGCATAAACTTTAAGTATTTACTTCAACAGTGCTCAATACATAGGTAGAGCTAGGTAGTAAGTTATAAAAATATATATGGCAATTAAGCTACACAAATTATTCCAGGTTTCATCCATGCTAGTGTGGATGAAACACGGAATATTCTGTGTAGCTTAATTGCCATATATATTTTTCTAACTTACTAATATATATTGCAATCATGAAGGGAAGACAAAAATTCATGATTAAAACGTTTAAAATAAAGTCATCGGGATGAAGACAATAAAAATGAAAGAGAAAAAAAAATGAGGGAGTCAGCTAACCGGTTTCGCCTTCGCTTTATCAAAGCTGTATCGAGGGAGTTGAGAGAAAAAAAAACACGAATGGGAATCGAAAATATGTACAAATAAAAATAACGTTGCGTTACGTTATGTATGGGGGGGGAGAAATGAGGGAAAGGAATTTTTTTTTCTCTTTTTTATTCTCTTCACCCCGATAACTTAATTTAAACCTTGACTTTATTTTAAACGTTTTCATCATGAATTTTGGTATTCCCTTCATGATTGCACTATGTAAATTTTGCACCCCTCAAAGAATCATGATTTTATATATATATATATAAACACAAGCAGAAAGAGAGTGAGAGAGAGAAACACAACACAGAAGTGACCACAGCCGAGGTCGGCGGTCTCGCCACAGCCCAATAAAACATTAATAAAAATTGAACATTCCAATGAATAGTAGACACTTACATGTTTCCACCCCTTGGAAACACTTCAAATGAACTACGAAAATGCTATTTTTACATCTCCAACACATTTGAAAATAATTTCGTACGAGGACGCTTCACAGAACGTCTGAAACGCGTAAAAAACGATTTCAATGATTTAAAAACATTATTACAATGATTTAAACATAATTCTCAATGAAAAACCAGGACACAGAATAATAAAATAATGTTAAAAAAATGCACATTGTTGGTGACCACCCCCTTATTTAAATATACTTCTTTCTTTCGTTGGAATCTCTTAACCCGTTATATATATATATATATATATATATATAACACTTAACAATCGACATCTTCTCGACACTAGTCTTGGCTTGTATCGGAAACTCTCAATCAGCACACATGAAAGAAGACAACTGAACTAACAATATATATTTTATTTGCCTTTCTTAGTGGATTACTTTCCTTGACTTAGAGTTGCTTTTGGCTATTCGCTGAAGGGATATGAACACGCCCATCTATCTTGATGACATCTAGCCGCGTATTTGCAAACTGTAAGTGAATCTCTTTCAAATCTCACGCGACCCAATCTGCAAATCGACGACCTGCTCTGTGCACATGGAACCACCTGACCCTGGGGTCATGCCACGTCAATCACAACTAACCTACTAGTGCAGCATGTTACATGCACATGTGAGAGAGAATAAATAAGAAGGGCGTTCTTGTGTGTGAGAGAGATAGAGAGAGCTAGTCTTTCATGATAAACAAGAGAGACATGTCTTCAGTCTTGCGAATGAGAAACAAACTGATTATTTTCTATAGTTTGTCAAAAATGACGAAAAATGTGCTTGGCCAGTGTTCGCAATAACATGCATATAAATTTATAGAAATGCGTCAGTAATTTATTTTTTCTATATAGACTAGCCTGGATGCCCGGCGTTGCCCGGGGGTTTGGAGGTGTGTATTGAGAAAAAAAAATGGTAGTAGGCAGGAAGGTTCGAACCCGTACTGCAAAGGAGGAAAAGGACGTGAAAAAAAAAACGTGACGTCTTTGCTGTTACATCTATGAAAAACCAGAAGTGACGAACGTCAAAATTAAGGCTAGTCACTCGAAAAGAGTGGATGACTTTTGAAAATATCTGCGAGAAAACCGACCCGTCTTTGTATAAAATTTTCCCGTTGAGGGCGAAGGATTTAATGTTTTTGGTTAATTTTTCGATATTTGTCGTCCGAAAGTTTGAGGTTTAAAACGATACCAGTTTCGTCATGTTCCAACGCGTCATGCAAAAGTTTTAGGCAGATATACAAACATCCATTTAAACAGACAGTGAGATTTATATTATAGAAGATTAACAGTATACGTATGTGTGTAAACATTTAACCGATAAACTCTTAAACTACTGGTCACATATAACACTGAAATTAACAGCAAATAATAATCATAAACCAAGGATGACTTATAACGAGTATAACCTTCGTTTAGATCGATGAAAAACATGTATAACACGTATGTCGGCAAGTTGACATATAAAATGTTTATTTAAATTTGCCGACATATTTTTTTTAAATTTCTTTTAGGTATGCACAAATTCAATCATAGCTAGAAATAGTTTAAGTTTAAATCTTTCTTATCTATTTCTCGGGTTAGCTCCCTAAATAAGGGAACGCGGTTGGAGCGCTAAATATTTTGCTTTCGATTCTAGTTGATGGCACTCAAGTCATTGTTGTTGTTTTTTAAACTTTTGAAATCAGTACTATACATATATAATAGTCAGAATTTGTTCTTTAATAAAAAATACGAAATCTACACGAATGAAAATAAATTTAAGCGTATTTTATGACCGGGCAACATCGGGTTCCCTCCCTGCTAGTATATATAGATGAGCGTTTCTGATGACAAGAAAAAAATGAATATCTACGTTTGAAAATTTATAAAGGAGAATTTCTTTCCGAATTCGTTTCAGACAAAAAGGCTTATCTGACTTTCTATGAACTTTCTCGCCCCCCCCCCCTCATCACTTCAAATGGTTTTGTCCGATTGCTCAATTTTAAATGATTACAAAGAAATTCCTTCCATTTTTTTTAAAAAGAGTAAAATGGCTGACTTGTTCATGAAAAAATTAAAAAACAAAAACAATTACGTGGATTTAAGTTCACAATGTTATTTTATTATGACCTTTTAAATTTCGTCTTCTATTACGCCACCGGAAACCCAAAATAATCACTGATTACCTCCCCTCATTGTTTTGTCAAGAAACAGAAACTCCTCCATCAATTTTTGTGATTTTTGGAATACATCATCCTCATTCAATGATCATTAGTTACATTATAAGTTTTGTTTCATTTTTGTTTATTTCCATAAGTGACAATCTGAATAAGCATTCGAATCTTATTTATTTTATTGTTCAAAATATTTTTAGAGTCGATTAAACCGCAATCTTTGATTCGTCCCTGTAATTCCCTGGTCTCTCGATCCCGCCTTACTCTCACTGTGCCAACACATTTTTAACTACTCCCTTCCAGGCATTCACCCCTCATCTTCTCACCACCCACCCAACCCGTTTCCCTACACAAACCTCATTCTAACCCTGTCCCTATCACCGCCGGCTAATATGCAAAGAACGTGTCAATCATCGGCTTTTAAGTCGGCACCAATCGATAACTTTTCTGGGTTTCTTTCACTGTTTCTTACTCGCCGCAGTTTTGCGACTCGACGATCGTGATAAAAGCGTGTACACTATTCCTTTGAATCCTCTGCTCCAGCATAGGTCATTGTACGTGATTTGCCATTAAATTAAATCTGAAGAGAACCACTAAACAAGTTACCTTCAGCTCGTTATGTTTCTTCATCTATTCTGACCAATTCATGCATAGTTAAGTGCATATAAAGTTATATATACATATATATATGTGCGTATATATGTATGTGTATATAAGAATAGGCATATATGTGTATGCATAATATATAGGTATATATATATATATATATATATATATATAATATAGATATATATATATATTCAATATAGGTATATATATATATATATAATATAT
>NC_136498.1:122558381-122580881 GCF_053919585.1 Euprymna scolopes | reverse complement strand
ATTACGTTAGTGTGGAGATTTGATGAAGTGTTTACTTAAGGGGGCGGTTCATTAGGAATTTGTTAACATTGGACTTGAAGACATCCAAGTTGTAGTCCGGTGGGAAGCAGGCAGACGGAACAGAGTTCCACAGGCGTGCAGTTCTAAGAAAGAAGCTTTGTTCATGGAATCCGCGTTTTGATTTAGGCACCGATATAGAGTGGGGGAAATTTTTCAGTGGATTCAGCTAGACGGGTGTTTTTCGTGAAAGATTGGCGAGGGGGGACCAGAGATTAGAGTTCAGACGAGCACCTGCCATGGAAATAACGATAAAACAAGGATAGGCTCGCAACGTCTCTTCTGCGGGAGAGAGGTTGCAGGGTAGAGAAAAGGGCATCCCCCACTAAGCCACGAAGTCTATTTTGTACTCTGTCAAGGCAGGATAGGCTGTTTTTAGCAGCTCCTGCCCAGATATGGCAACAGTATTCCATCCTTGGACGTACTTGGCTTTTATATAGATAGAGAATTGCATCAGTAGTGAGATATCTTCAGGAGCGGTAGAAGGATCCCACCATCTTTCCAGCGACCCTGGCAATAGACTTGATGTATGTGTTCCATTTCAGATCAGGAGTAAAGGTCAAACCCAGAAGCTTGTCATCAGCATAGATGTCAACGAATGATTTAAGTATGTGTTTAGGGAGGTCATTGATGTAGATCAGGAAGAGAGTTGGGCCCAGGATTGACCCCTGATTGACTCCAGCATTTATATTGCAGG
The DNA here is from genome assembly GCF_053919585.1 of Euprymna scolopes. Lineage (NCBI taxonomy): Eukaryota > Metazoa > Mollusca > Cephalopoda > Sepiida > Sepiolidae > Euprymna > Euprymna scolopes. Next base: position 122,580,127 of record NC_136498.1, on the reverse strand, counting down.
CCTCCGATTTTTGTCCATCTACCACTACTCTTATGAGCCTATCGGAGAGAAATGATTTAATGACTGAGAAAACATTTCCAGTTATACCGTAGCTGGAGATCTTGTGACGTAGACCCTTATGCCATACCTTGTCGAAGGCCTTTGATATGTCAAGAGCAATTGCCCTAGAAAGGAAGCCTTTGTCAAGAGATTCACTAATCCTGTGGGATATAACCGTCAGCACATCTGCGGTAGATCTTGCAGAGCAGAAACCATATTGTGTGTCACTAAGAAGGTTATTCCTGCTGAGGTGGTGTACCATTTCCCTATTTAATATAGATTCCAGCAACTTACTCATAACACACAGGAGACTTATTGGTCTGTACTGAGAAGGAGATGACTTATCACCTGAATTCTTAAATACAGGGCAAACTGATGAGGTCTTCCAGGGAGTCCGAAAGCACTTCTCCTTAAGTCAGCGCTTAAACAGTTTCGTAAGTATGGGAGCAAGTTCTGGTTGAAGCTTTTTTAACTCTATAATTGGGATGCCATCAGGGCCAGTTGCTGTACTGGAATCTAGGTTTTTGATTAGCTTGGCAACCTCATACACGGATATTTGTATGTTACCTAGCTTGTTCTGTGTTATAGGAGGAAATATGGGGAGTTGATGGCCTTCGTCACATAGGGTAGAATTAGCTGCAAAGTTCATGGCAAATAGTTTGACCTTGTCTGACGCTGACGAGATGACCTCTGGTCCATTGATAATGGTTGGGATAGAACGCACACTTCTGTTCAGGATCCTATTTGTTATTTGCCAAAACTGGTGAGAACCAAGCCACTGATCAGCTACCTTGGATTTAACAGACTGGGCATATAGCTCTCTTGCATTTTTTATTACTCTTTTACAGTGGTTGCTGGCAGTCCTGAAAGCAGCTTTAGTCTCAGTGCATCTATTACGTTGGTAGCTTTGGAAAAAGTGATTTCTGTGCACGATAGCAGCAGCACATTCTGGGAAGAACCATGGTTGGCTGGTAGGTTTTTGTTGGAATTTTTTAGATGGTATGAATTTGTCTATGCCTACAATTAACCATTCGGTCAGATCTGATACTATAGAGAACACTTCCTTTTTAAACATGGAGTGCAGAGGTAAATCAGATATGAATGTACGGAAGCTATCCCAGTCAGCCATAGAGTATCGGTATACAGTACGGTGGAGGGGTACGTCTGGGGACTTCTTATATTTCATTTTTATCTTAACTGATACGACGGAGTGGTCGGAGGATCCTAGAGGAGAATGAACGGAATATGAACATAGCTCAGGGGAAGTTGAGAGAAAAAGGTCTAAGAGGCTTGCATATTGACCGGGTGTATCGGGCACACGGGTGGGTTCGCGAACAATCTGAGTGAGGTCATAAGCAATGGCAAAATCATGACAAAACCTCCCCTCATCATCTGTCTTATTTGAATGGGTCAGCCATTCCACGTTATGGACGTTGAAGTCACCACAGATGTGGATGTTAGTCGAGGGATGTGAAGACAGTATGTGGTCTATTTTCTCAGATATGCTCTTTAAGATAGTAACTCCGCTGTTGTGGGGCCTATAGAGGGCAAATATAAATGCAGTGGTGTTTACAAGTGCAACCCTGAAGCACATATAGGGTAAATTAGGATCTTCTCTAGAGATATCCCTGCCACATGGGAAGCCATCCTTAATGTAGGTACATATTCCATGCTCATGGCGATCTTGGGTGTCAGATTTAGCTGTTAAATTAGAGTATCCGTTAATTATGAACTCCTCTAGGGAAGTGGTCGGCCCTATTCCAGTTTCACTTAGAAATAATATGTCCGATTTCGTCTCCTGTAATTGGGTTTCAACCTCTGGAAGGTTGCAACGTAGACCCCTGATGTTGGAGAAAGAGACCTGGTAGTAGGGGTCTACGTTGGAAGATGGGGTTCTAGGTTTAATCGAGTTTTTATTCTGGAGATATTTCATGTTGAGGTTTTGGGATTTGTGGAATAGGTCGGCATACTTGGTTAGAGCAGTACAGAGAGGGAAAGTAAGAGAGAAAAAGACAGGAAAATTTTTTTTGTAGCACACAAAAAGGTAAAGCCGTAACAATTACCCACTATTATGGCATCGAGAGGCCCCACCAGAGACTACTGCAAGGTCCAGATCCATTCACCAAATGGCAATACAGCAGTCCCAGTACTTTGCGCCTGCTGATAGGACAGCCTCCTTAGTGGTTATTCCAAGGTTCGGGTCCCTGACTATCAGGCGGATAACGTCAGCCCAGACAAAACGTTTGATATCACCGATTTGATTTTGGTACTTCTACAGTATACGAATCCTTCTATTTATAAATAGGATTTTCAATTTACAAGGTGTCTTCAATAAGTAATCAAACATTTTTTGTACAGACATTTAAATGATGGCCGCTAGACGACGTTTCTCTTTCGAAGAACATGGGTTGATAACTCGTTTCTGTTGCTAATATGTCACCGTCCTGCAGAAGTGCCAATAATTTATCGAGCCTTTCGGCTCGTGTGGTAATAAAACTTCTGAAGTGCTGTTGTGATGTTAGGCTGTGTAAGGTGTTAACTGAAGTCAAAATCACCTGTTCCTTCTTTCATCGGATTATTTCGATTATCGGTACTTATCGAAGACATTCTGATACAAAACCTATCTAAGAACTCTGCCAGGCACATAAAGTACCTTCGTGTGAAATGTCATAAAAATCGGTCCAGCCGTTTTCGAGTCTATAGGGAACGAATTCACACACACACACACACACACACACACACACCCTTTTATATAATAGAGAAAATATTAAAGAAAAACAAAAAAACTGTCTTCCTTCTCAGGTCCAACATAAAAAAAAATATAAGATGTTTACATTCTACGACATGTTTTGCAGTTTAAAAGTCTCTTCAGATATTAAAAATAAATAAATAAAATTCAAAATTTGAAGTAATTTTTTCTTTCTGACCTAGTTTGATTTCCTGTTGTCGACACCGGAAGTTGTAGTTGACTTTTTGTTTGAACACAATCGAGGCATTTCTACTCGTTTATCTCGTTCATAATAATGACGGTAGATTCGGGAAAAGTTTGCAGTTTTAAATTTGTGCCTTGAAAAACGAATTGCGAACCCGACATATCTATGCGTTCGCTCGGCTTTGGTCAGAACGTGACGTCAACAACCGGATTATGCCGAGCGATGCTCGGCATAATCCTCGGCCCGAGCGTCGCCGATAAAATCATATTATGTAATATGTAAAAATATGCTATGCAAAAGAAAATAGCAAAATGAATAAATGTAAAATGTAGAAAACAAACAAAAATAACGACCTATCGTAATTTGGTATTTCATCATCATCATCAATAATAATAATAATAATAATAACTGCCAGGAAAAGGTTAGGAGCAAAAAAAATTTTTTTGAGGGGAGGGTCAAATAATTTTATGGAAATGTTTAAAAAAAAAAAAAGGTTTACAGATGTAGCGAGCTGCTACTACTACGAGACTAGGCTGTATTCTCACCTTGGTTCTCTCTTTCTCCCTACTCTTTTCTCTTTTCCTTCCTTTCTTCTTATACGTCATCAGAGGTTCCAGCCAATGAAAAGCGAGAACGGTTTACGTGGGACATTCGAGTGAAGGAAACATCCTTACTTCCACGGCGACTAGAGACAGAACACACGCCTCACTCCTCAGCTCCCGTTAGGTAGCCAAGAGGAGCATTGAACATTAATACAGACTTTACAAAATGCACTGTCTTTCTTTGTAACCCGAGTTTCGGGAAAATACACATATATATTGGATATATGAAACCTCATGAATTCATAACAAAGTCGCGTTACACGTCCTCATTTTTATAAGACAATGTCTTCTTTTACCAGTATTTCTTTCTATTTCAGCGCTCCAGTTCTCCCTGTTATCGGAGGCGCCCCGAAGTGGGAGCCAACCGAAATGGTGACCTCTAATTAGTACCCATGTTAATGTATGGTAATAATACCATAAAAGTACGTTTTTTTGTTCCAAATATATTTTGTCATTTTTTTTTTTTTTTTAGTTAAAAGTTTTTTTTTTTTTTTTTTTTTTTTTTTTTTTTTTTTTTGTCAAGGAAAACTAGAAACCAAAATTGTATTGTTTTTTTCTTTTCTTTTCCAAGTATTTTAAATATTTTTTGTAAAAGATTTTTTTTTTTAATTGGAAGAGAAGGTTTTAGTACTTTCCATGCTTTTTTTTCTTCTAAGATACAAAAGTCGTCTGTTAGGCGAGTGCGCCCACTCATTGTAATTCAATGCTCTGCGTTGTGATTGACTAATCGGCCTGTTACATCAGACAGCAGCTAAACCACCGCCACCGAAAGAGTAAGCCGATGAATATGACAACTTAACGTCACTTCCTGATCAACTTGTAGGTATAGAAGTTTCCGGTATTCAACCACATGGTCACGCTAATGTACATTAACAAATATGGCTACTGATTGTGTTACCAAATGTCTATGTATGTTCTAAAGAGAAAGAACAATTCTCCATTTGGCTAATAATTATTATAATTACACATTGGGAGAATTTTAATCTAACAAAATATAGTAAGTGAACTAGTTTTTGAACTTTTATTTCTATCAGAGAAAGTCGAATATTTCATTTTATTTATTTTTATTTTTTTTACTGCAAAACAAACAATTTTTATATAATATTTTTCAGTTCGTTCTTTTAATAATAAAACTTTTCACTGAGTATTTCCAAATATTTTAAAGTTAGCATTTTTTACGGCAGTTTTTTTTTTTTCTTTTTTACGATCGGTGAATTTTCAGTATTTTAGCACCGGGCGTAATTTCTTTGAAATATATTTAAAACTTCAAGTTTTTGTTTTTATAACATATTAACTGTAAATAATTTACACGACGGGTTTGTTTTACTATACACATAGATTCGAAAAAGTTGTCAAAAAAACAAATATATAACAAATGTTATCAAAAGCAATATAAGTTACTTTTCTACGTAACTGGATAATTTTTTGGTGCTTTTATTTAATGTAAAGTGTTTATTCGGCTCGAAAAACATAGTGTTTACTGATGTATTTGAAAAATGCAAATGGCGGTATGCTTGTTGTTGAACACAGTAAGTTTGGGAAAACGAGTTTAAACAAAAAATTATACAAAATACTGTTAGAAACTCACTCAATATATGTTACCGTGATATAGGCGGACATATATTCGGTGTTTTTTTTTTAAAAGTATTTTGTATAATTTGTTTGTTTGAACTCATTTTCCCAAACTTACTGAGTTCAATAGCGAGCATGCTGACATTTTTCTTTTTAAAATATATCGATTAACATTGTATGACTTTCGAAGCGATTACACGTTTTAAAGTGAGTAAAACCACTAAAAATATTTCTAGATAGGTAGAAGAGTAACTTATCTTGTCTTTGATAACATTTATTTGGTATATATTTGATTTTTGACCACCTTTTCGAATCTGTGTATAATAATACAAACCCTTAAAAACATATCCAGTTAGGTAGAAAAGTAAGTTATCTTACATTTGATAACATTTATTTGATATATATATATATATATATATATATATATATAATTATTTTTTATTTTTTATTTTTTTTTATTTTTTTTTTTTTTTTTAACTTTTTCGAATCTATGTGTACAGTAAAACAAACCCAAAATTTAATTTAATTTGGAAATAATATTTAAAATACACGTGTATACACTGCACAAGCACCCTTATCATAATAATAATAATAAACTGGTGTAGATGACATCGACTGGCACCACTCCAACTAGTTGTGAAGGGTCAGGGAGGATGGAAAGACCGAGATGGGAGAGTACTAACCAAATTTTCACTGGAAGTGTGCAGTTCAAATATGGTACCTTGGGGAGGCATTTTGTCACCCAAACCCCAAGAAACACCAATGGCCGATGCCAACGAGAAATCAGTGACAACGGCTGTTGCGATAACATGCAATCATCTGCACAAATGGTCAAAAGGTGGAGAACACTGGAAATCTGGGGAGACTTGTTGTCACTTGGTCTCCAGGGAACACCACAGGTTACTGCCAGTGAGCAATCACTGATGATGGCCTGTGAGACAATTAATATGCTACACATTTTGATGAAAAACATGGGGGAACAAAATGGACACAGAAGAACAGAAAACCAAAACTTTAAATATAATTTCTGTATTTAAAGTAAGTTATTTAAATATTTCAACATATAATCTTGTAGGCAAAATCCAGCTTCCAAATAAGGGGCACTCTGGATAGGAACAAAAATAAAAATTGTCTCAGTCATGGAAGATTTCTCCTCCACTGACTGAGGACAGAAAAGGTAAAATGTAGCATTAAAACAGATACTACACTATGATCTTGTTCCGTAGACCAAAAAATATTTGTTTAATGGTTCTTTAATTGTTTGTTCCCTAAATTCATAATTCAGTCTTATCATTATTAAATTGTATATTGCTTTAAAATTACTTAATTTTACATAGATATTATTTATATTTTATATTGAATAAAGTTCAGTTTAAGTATTAATAGAACTGTGTTCCTTTTTAAAATTGTTTTATTGCTCTTTTTCAAATGGCCCTCACATAGTACTGACAGTCTGACAAATCTTACCTACATTGCCTGCAGACATTTTTCAGTGAACAGGCCTTCCTCTTACTCTCGGTGGCTGTGGCTAAATTCGAGCTGTAGCTCAGCATAATCTGGCTGTTAACGTCATGCTCTGACCAAAGCCAAGCGAACACTGAGATACGTCTAGTTTACAATATGCACCAGTAACAATTTCTTCGTGATCCTCATGAATTTATTAAAAACGTACGACCAAATGCCAGATCAATGCACAACTGACTGCACCTGCTGTTTGTCATATAGAAACGACGTGTTGGTTAAATCAGCAGGAGCCAATCGGACATTTTAATTCTGCCGAAATTTAGTCGTACATGACGAGCTTTACTAAAAAATGTTAGGTACGGGCAAAATGAATGCCGGTGCTCAAAATGTATAAACATTTTGACCTTAATCCCTTTATTTAAAAATTCGCCAAAAATCAGGAAATTAACCAATTTTAATGAAATTTTCAGTATTTATCAAATAATGATCGCAGAATATAATGAAATAATTATTTTGATTTAAATCTGAGTGAAAATGTATTATTTTGTTTTAAACAAAAAATACCTTTACTAAAGTTATGGTTTTCAGTAGTAAATAAAAAAAATAAAAAAATAAAAAACGCAAGAATTTATTATTTTTTTTATATGACTAAAGTATCGTAATTTGTAACAATAAAAAAAATAAAATAATTTTTACAGGAACAAAAAGACCCTAAAGTCTGTTTTAATGAATTCGATATAATTCAAAGAAAAATTAATTTCTCGAACTACCGATATTACCATTGAATTAAGCATTGTTTATTTAATATTTTCACACACAAAAATTATAATAGCAAAAATATTTCTACTTTTTACAGATTTCGCATAATTTTTATATGCAAGATTTTAATAATTTCCTTGCTCGCAAGAATGTGAAACTTTCGGTATAACATAATTTTTATATAATCTCGAACAATAATTAAAAAAAAAAAAAATTTAAAAACAGGAATATAAAAAATAATTCAATTAAAAAATGATAAAAATTGATACAAACGTTCAGAATAGGAATGTATGGATGCACATTTGGGGGGGGGAATCTGACACTCCTTTTACTATAATGACTTTATTTTGAAACAGCGTTTCGATTGGCTGAAATTTTAAAGTTATTTTTGCACAAACAAGGTGTTTTTTTTTTTTTTTTTAAATTTAATTCAATATCTTAGGAATTTACTTTACTCATTATCTTTGAAATAGACTCAGAAAACTAATATTTATCTTTTTAAAGAATTTTTACAATGAATTTATTTAACTTCAAAATTTAGCTGAATTGGTTAGCTCGCCATGAAAACATTTTTCATAACTTTTTTTTTTTTTTTCACGTGTACAAATATTTTTTCCTTTAGAAAATTAAATTTAGTCTCTAATCTTTTAAATACAATCAAAAAGTAGTCGGAAACCTACAAAAAAATTGATAAATCGGCTTTCAAAACTAGGTCCCCCTATTTTTGCCCGTTCATTTTTGCCCGTACCTAAAAAATATACAACTAAATAATGTACGATTATTTGCTCCTGCTGCCGATTTGCTATTAAAGCAACTTCGACACGAATGAACTACTAGGTTTGTCAGCGCAAAATAATGTAAAAACCTGTTGTGGTATTATTGAAATAAACAATAAAATGAATTTACTCACAAATTTCAGTCGGGAGGTCATTTTTTGGCAAATATATTTTTAGATTCAGATAAATAGTATTAAAAAAAATTTTTTTTTTTAATATTCTGTCTTAAGATATAAAGTAAATAGATACATAAGTATTTATTTACATAATGAACTTTAAAGCTGAAACAATTATTTTTTTTTTCCAAATCTCTGTGCCGTTTTTTTTCTTTTTTGTTAAAAATATTTGTAAAAAAAAAATAAAAAAAAAAAAAAAAAACTGTAACAAGTTCATTTATTTTATTCATTTTTTTTTTTTTTTTTTTTTTTTTTTAGATTAGTCGTGCCTTGATTTTACTAATTATGCACGACTAAAAATTAAACATGGTTTTATGTACGTCTAATTCAATCCTAAAAGATTGAAACAATTCTTTGACACACTGTATTGGAAAAAATAAATGATTTTTGGGGTTTGTATTACTGTACACATAGATTCGAAAAAGTTGTCAAAAAACAAATATATAACAAATAAATGTTATCAAAGGCAAGATAAGTTACTTTTCTACCAAACTGGATATATTTTTTGTGCTTTTATTCAATGTAACATGTTTATTCAGCTCGAAAAACATGCAGTGTTTACCGATGTATTGGAAAATTCAAAATGGTGCCCGACTCTCTCTCTTTAACACGGTAAGTTTGGGAAAAGGTGTTATAAATAATAAACTAGACAAAATACTATTAAAAAAAAAAAACACCGAATATATGTCAACCTATGTCACGGTAACATATTGAGCGAATTTCTAACAGTATTTTGTCTAGTTTATTATTTATAGGACCTTTTCCTGAACTTACCGTGTTAAAGAAAATCGGGCGCTATTTTGAATTTTCCATTACATCGATAAACACTGTATGAATTCGAAAAAGTTGTCAAAAAACAAATATATAACAAATAAATGTTACCAAAGGCAAGATAAGTTACTTTTCTACCTAACTAGAGACCTTTTAGTGTTTTTATTTAATGTAACATGTTTATTCAGCTCAAAAAACATACAGTGTTTATTGATGTATTGGAAAGTTAATGTCAGACGATTCTCTCTTTCACACGGTAAGTTTGGGAAAAGGAGTTAAAAATAAAAACTAGACAAAATACTGTTAAAAACCCATCGAATATATGTCAGCCCATGTCAGGGTAACATATATAGAGGGGGGGGTTTCTAACAGTATTTTGTCTAGTTTTTATTTTTAACTCCTTTTCCCAAACTTACCGTGTGAAAAAGAGTCGTTCGACATTGTTAACTTTCCAATACATCAGTAAACACTGTATGTTTTTCGAGCTGAATAAACATGTTGCATTAAATAAAAACACTAAAAAAATTAGCCATTTAGGTAGAAAAGTAATTTATCTTGCCTTTGGTAACATTTATTTGCTATGTATTTGCTTTTTGACAACTTTTTCGAATCTATGTGTACAGTAATACGAACCCAAACCGTTTGTCTATTTTAATAACAATTTTTGCGCTAACGGACTCATTTGATCGCCCGTGTAAGAGGGAATATTTAATAAAAATCATGAGTTTTCTTTTAAGAAATATCTTTATAGGTATGGACTTAAAAAGATATTTGCCAAAAATAACCTCTCGAAACTTCTGTGTAAATTCGTTTTATTGTTTGTTACAAGATCATTTTACGCTGACGGACCAAGTCAATCGCCTGTGTTGAAGTAGCTTTAATCAGCAACAGCGGCAATTAGTCGTACATAATTTTTAGTCGTACATTTTTAGTAAAACTGTAAACCTCGTTATCAATATCATTTACAACTATTTTGTTACTCAGAAGTTTTAACTAAAAGTCAGTATCAGTAATTACTTACAGACAATAACAAGTGGTGTTCCTGGAATCTGAGTGACAAGTCTTTCCAGATTTCCAGCACTCTCTGCCTCTTTACACAAGTCGCACATCATTTTGCATTATTGAAACAGCCGTTTCCCATCCGTTTCTCACTGATAGCCTATGAAATTTGCGTGACAGTAAGCTTCTCCAAGGTTTCAATTTTCTACCATTTCCAGTGAAGGTCTGGTTGGTATTCTCTCCATTCGAATTCCCTTCCTCCTTGACCTTTCATAAACTTTTGTGAGGTACCCGTTAGGCTGATGCTGGCAAGTATCTTTTTTCTAGGGTAGGATTGGGTGGGACACATCAAATTATGGGTATTTGACAGTTTCAGTTCCCTTAGAATCATCTAATATCGTTTTCATCCTTTCATTTGGTTTTTATTTTAACTTACCTGTAGTGGGTCGTTGGTTATGTGGGTTGGTTTCTGCACTCAAGGAGTTTCCTTAATATCTCCCGATTCCATCAGTGCCGTGTGTTGCATAATGTCAATGCTTCCTTTGATTCTAATTTCTCCTAGTCTGTTTTCCAGGATTTTCGCAGCTGATCCTAGTGCTCATACAATTATTGGTACAACAGTAATTTTTCCATAAACCTTTCAGTTCTCTGGCATGACTAATTATTATTTACTCACGAGTCATTAGCATTGATTGTTTATTGACAATAAAAAATGGTATTCCCTGGAATCTGATTGACAACAAATCACACCAGATTTCCAGGACTCTTCATCTCTTGATAATCATTGCAAATAATTTTGTGTTATTATAATAGCTGTTTACCATTGATTTTTCGCTCTACGATTATACGAACGACTATTATCACATGACTCAGTATTTGGAATAATGGATTCATCCATATGCAAAGGAATTTATCTGATGTCGCTAAAGTGTTTCAGTTTTTTTCTGTTTTGTTTTTCTAAACCTAATATTTTAGAGTTGGCTTCTTTTTTTTTTTTTTTTTTTTTTTTAAATATAAATATTATTTCAAAATTGTTACAACACATTAAAAATATCACGGAAAACCTTAAATTCATAAAAGAAATATGCATTGTGTCCTAAAATACAGCTACATCCCATGCTTTGAAACTAGAACAAAATAAAGTCGCAAAAATGAATTCCATTAAAAACTAATGACTTCATTGTCATGTCACAAATAGTTAAATATTATTGCATAAAACATCTACTTTCACGATCCACGGAGACGCAACCATTTTGGGGCGAATGTAACAAGACAAACATAATAAGACCTATTCTGTTTATTATTTAAGCATAACTTGGAATTGTTTTGAAAACTATTTTCATTAATAATTAATTTTCTACTTTATCGTTTTTCGTAATTTTTGGATATCTTACTAATTTTGACATAATTAAGTAGATACCATTGGTTTTAACTGCAATTAAATGTTCGTTCTTATTTAAAAAAAAAAAAAAAAGAAAAAAAGAAAAGCGTCCTTACATTCACAACAAGGAAACATTCAACTTATCAAGTTGACTATGCACAAAGGAAAGACAACTGTGATATAAATAATTAGGAAATCATATCTTTAGTATTGGGTTGCTTTTTTTTTTTTTTTTTTTTTTTTAAGGCCACCAAAATGATTTTACGACAATTTGGTCATAATCTGCAAATGTATTTATTTAGCTTGGGTGAAGTGTATTGGAAAAGTGTGTGTGTGTGAGAGATGAATCCAAAAAGATGCTGAACGTCTACAGGTCGACTTAAGATTGTTTCATTTGTCAACAATTTATGGAAAAATTATAGCTCTAACGTAAAACTAACAGTAAAAAAAAAAAAAAAAAAAAAATCCATCAAACAAGCTATAAAATGGTAAATAGATCATCTATCATTCATTACTGCGTATGTTTTTTTTTTGTTTTTTTTCTCAGAAAATTCAGTTTTTGGGGGACGTTTTTCAAGTTTCATATTAGGATCTTCATAAAAAAAAAAAATTCTGTTAAGATAAGTCAGCAATTAATCCTAAAGTAAACTTTAAAAGTTAATAATTTATAAACTTTAAAATTGACATGTAATAGATAGCCTTCCCCCAGTTTCTAGCACCAACCCTGTCATATTGGAATTTCTAGAGACGCCCCAAAACATATTCGTTCACTTTGATATTATTTTTAACAACGTCTAAAAAAATTGTGAAGGTAATGTTTTAATCTCTACTTATAAAATGATTAGACGCAAAAGCTTCCAAAACTATTATTATATAACGATTCACTAAAAAAAGCCCGTTTAAATGATTTCCTTCTACTCAACAGTTTAAATGCTTCCAAATTGTTTTCAAATTTCGAAGCTTCACAAACTATTTTATTTAATGCATCCCAAACCAAGCTTCTTTCTTTTTTCACCACCAGTGCTCTGATCCCTCACTTGGCTCCCAATTAAAATGAATGGCTCTTATCTTGAGGAAAACACACTGCTACGACAAGCTTCTGGGACTGACCCTCACTCCTGACATGAAACAGAAGACTTATATCAGATTCGTTGACAAAGTGGCTGGAGAAATGGTTGGATCATTCTACTGCTCCAGAAAGTACCTCACTGCCAATGGAATCCTCTATTTTAAGAGTCAAATACATCTGTAGACTGAGTATTGTTGCCATATTTGGGGAGGAGCTGCTATGGGTACTCTTTCTTACTATTGATAAGGTACAAAACAGTCTTTGAAATCTAGTGGGCAAGGACGTTTTTGCTTGCCTACTTCCTCACAGAAGAGATGTTACAAAACTATCTCTGCTCTATTAATATTTTCATGACACATGCTCGACTGAGCTTCTTTCTATACCAAGAGTTCTACGGATAAATTTATCTTCAGTTGACCTTTGATAACTAAATATTTTCGTTTACTAGCCAAATAGAGAAGTTACTAGCAAAACCCACATGATTTTTGGAATATGACATTTTCATTCTACCATCAACGTACATAAAAGATTTTTCTGTATATTTATTGTTCTCCCCAACAAAAGGAAGGTGGACCTGTAAATTCACCCTTGTCCGTTCGTCTGTCCACACTTTTCTCAATAACTACGCCTTGGAATTTTTTGAAATTTTGCACAAACATTAAACATGATATGAGTAAAAAAAAAAAAAAAAGTAGCAGAACAGATTTTCCAGGGAAAACTCCAGTTGCCCCCCCCCCCAAATACATTGCTAGGTCTTAAATATTCAACTCTTTACGGATGCTCCAATGGAGATAATTACACACTCCATGCATAGCCACCTTGCAAGAGGAGCAAAAACCTAACGTTGTCATCTCCCCTAATTGGGATAGACATACGCTCGTGAATTTTATACTCTCATGAAACTTACTCCTTGGTGGAAGGTCAGTTAAACCCGCCTAGTTTTATTTTTTATTGCTTCTGTTAATCTTTGATGCTTTAGGTCCTCATAGGTTAACCAAATTATTGACGATGGACTGAATCAAGTGCATAAGAAACTAAATCCCCAAACTGGTGAGGAGGGTGGCTAGTCACCTAGATGGGCAAGGATCAATACATATAGAGTCAATGGCGATAAAGTTAAGTTCCGATGATTCTCCTGCCACTGTAGTAAGCCATCTTGGCGCAGATATTTGTTTGCCTCAATAAGGGCAAAACAAACAGTTGCCTCAAGCGACACTCGCACTAAAATTACATAGCCTGCCAACACTTTCATTTATTCTACTTGTAGCATACGGTGCGGATCATGTAGTTGACTGCACAGCTATTTCAGGACTCCTTAGCAGAATTGTCAATGTTGAACAGTTACGAACAAAAATTGGCAAATGCAAAGTTAAATTGTCGATTTTAATTTAATACTTAGCACTAGCAGGGAGATCCGACGCTGCCCAGGATTGACATATCAGAACAGTTTAATGATTGTAGAGTGAACAATTTTTCTATTCTTGTTTGAAATGGAAATATAATCTATCTATATACTAGCAGGGTGACCCAACGTTGCCTGGGATTGCATGATCAAATGTTTCACTCTCATATTTTTATTGTCATCGAAATGGGTGAAATCTCCCATTTTTCAATCAAATCGATTGATTGCCTGCGCTAACTGGGGACGCATTGCAGTGCACCTGGAAAAGCTTCACATGCTTCTCACAGTGACTTAGTTCACAATATATTGTAATCTACATTGCACTGTAGAGAACCTATTGTTGATTTTATAAAATTATTTTTATATAATGGTTTTAATCAATTATATAAACCTCACCTGTCTGTTTAAATGTATGTATGTATGTTTGTATGTCTGCCTAAAACTTTCGACAGAGGTGATGGATTTTCACGAGATCAGTATCGTTTTGAAGCTCGACTCTTCAGACAACAAATATCGAAAAATTGTCTAAAAAAACATTAATTCCTTTCCCCTCAACTGGGCACTTTTTTTACAGGTAGGGGGTCGCTTTTTTTCATTTTTTCACCGATATTTTCAAAAGCCATCGCTTCTTTTTTATTGCCTAGCTTTAATTTAAATATTTGTCACTTGCGGTTTGGTGAATGGGCACAACAGCAAAGACGTCACGTTTCCCCCCCCCCACACATTATTTTCCTCCTTCGCAGTAATAGTTCGAGCCTGCCTGCCTACTACCACTTTTTTTTTTTTCTTTTTTTACTCCGCAAACACCTGGGCAACACCGGGCACCCAGGCTAGTTTAAGTTATAAATGAAAAATGCCAATTACCATGGTTCAATTGTTCTTTAAACGAAAGCATTCATTTCAAACGAGCTTGTCATATCAAAGAAGCTAGTGTTGATTTATATGCAGGGCCTTTCTGCTAGTAGCAATAAAGCTTCTTAAATGCACTTGTGTTAGGCTGTATAAGATACTAGCTTGGGTGCTCGGCGTTGCTCGAGTGTTTGGAAGTGTGTGTTGAGCAAAAAAAAAAAAAGTGGTAGTAGGCAGCAGGCAGGCTTGAACCCGTGACGCAAAGGTGGAAAAGAAAGTGAAAAACGTCTTACCACTACTCCATGACGTGACCGGAAGTTCGGGATGTTAAAATTAGGCAACGTCAATCCAACTGATACAATAACTTGCAAAAAAATCGACCCCTCCTTGTAGAAAACTGCCCAGTTGAAGGTGAAGGAATTAATGTTTTTGACCAATTTTGCAACATTTATCATCTGAGAGGTTGAGCTTCAAAATGCTACTGATCTCATGAAAAGCCGTCGCCTCTTTCTAAAGTTTTAGGCAGACATACATACATACATACATACAAACATTTTAACAGACAGGTGAAAGTTATATGAGAGAAGATTAACTTATCAAAATAGCCTGTTTCTTCTTTCATTGGATTTTTTGATTATCAATTTATCAATATTTATCGAAAACATTTCAATAGAAAACCTATTGTTATTACACGGCCAGATACATGAAGTACCTTTGTGTGCAATTTTATAAAAATCGGCCCAGCCATTTAGGAGACGATAGGGAACTCACTCACACACATACACAACATTCCTTTTATATAATCTATATATCTATAAGAACGTGTGTGTGTGAGAGAGAGGACAATTATGAACCTATGTACTCAACGGATTTTTGACCTACAAACTTGGAATTTAATATATAGGATATGTGGAAATCTTTTTAATCGGTTTTCATCTGGAAAAACGAGCTGCTAAAAGATGAAAATTGAAAAATGGGTATGTGGGGGGGGGGAGGGTGCTTAGATCTTTATCTGTTTGCTAACTGTATCACGAATGCGCATGCCTGAATGGTTCACATGACAGATTCATTATGTTAAGAATAAGTAGGTTTGAAAACACTTTTCAAAGATCATGTCATGCTGGCTTAATGGTTATCGTACTTGACTCAGTGTCTTTAGGTTTTGGTTTCAGCTTGAGGATTTTTTTTTTTTTTTTTTTTTTTTTTTTTGTACTTCCAAGAAGTGAACTTTTTAGAAAAAGAAAACAAAACAAAAAAACAATACTCACATGCACGTTTCAGTTTCTGTATGACTTAAAATATAATATTTATGGGTATTTTACAACTGGTCAATGCTGGACAACCTACTAGTAGATAGATTATAGTGTTCGTTGATATATTGTGAAATAGGGGTTCAGTCTTCAGTCAAGTCATGCCAATAACTAAAAAAATATATATAAATAAAATGTTAAACACTCGGCTTTGATCTTCACCTTATACTGCCAAGTTGAGTAACCCAAGTAAAAAAAAAAAAAAAAAAAAAAAAAGTGATGCTCTCCCCTACATCTGTGTAGTAGCGCTTTTGAGTCGCCCTCAACTACAGCTGATCCATTTATTTATTGATTATAACATTAAAAATGTAAGATTACCTTTCTTAGGTCAGATAATGTTTTATCGTTTCCATTCTTAAAGACCTTTCGTTCTATATATATATATATATATATATATATATATATATAATTTTTTTTTTTTTTTTTTTTTTTTTGATTAATGGAATGGGTTGCAGAATAATAAAAAAAAAAAAAAAAAAAAAAGTCAAGCGGGACCAAATAAAATGCATTTACTCGCTCTAAAAAGTGAGCTTGAGGGCAACATTGTGTTATCTTGTTTACTTATGGAAAAACACTGAGAGGCAGGAAGGTAGATCAGCACTGTGGGAAGCCAATTGAGGAGTTGGGGATCCTCATCTGATGTCTTAACATGCATACATTTAACGGTGGGGGAGGGGAGGGGGGTATCTTATTAAAACCCCAGCAGCCAAAGGGTGCGTTTCATAAGTGCAGGATGATGAAGCTCAACACAGTTTTAAGATTCAGATCTAACAAAGAGTTCAACCGAGTACAAATATTTTGGTCCAAGCTGTTTATAAAGAAGCTAGATGTACACGTGACCTGCCGCTACTATCATTTATTCCAGTTTGGTTTCATTAAAAACTTGATAGACTGTGACAAATCTTGAGATATTATTTTTAGTTATACAAGTCTCTCAACTTCTATATTATCATTTCTACGTCACAATCTACACCATCTAATAGTTATCAGTTTTGACCTTGAAGTAGTATGTTTTTTTTTTTTGGCTCCTTACATCAAATGACTTTATGCCTTATCCCTATTTACGATGCCTCCCCACGGGACAGAGTTAGACACCAGGGTCGTTTTTTAACGTGGAGAAAAGGAACAAAAAATTAAAATTGTCTCGGTCGTGAAGGATTTCTCCTCCACTGACAGAGAACAAGAAATTGAAGTGCAGCATCTGAAGAACAGATACTACACTTTGATCTGGTCCCGAAGGCCAAATATATAGAAATAAAGAGAAACATTATCTTGCCATCTAATTTACATATGTGTTTGTGGTGTGTATAAACGCACACATATATAAATTAGATGGTCACGCTGAGAAAACAAAGACAGTAAAGAAATATATTAGAGTGATTGAATCAACATAGTTAGATGATGGGTAGAAATATATTGACCACATGCCTTTGGAATTCTCTCCCTGCTCCTTTGTTCCCCAACCGTATCAACATACATAAATTCAATAAGATATTTTGCTGCTGCTATTATTGATTATGCAAATTCTATTTGCCCAATTTCATTGGTTATTGACTAAAATCCATTTTTATCTGAGCCAAAGTTTGTGACATTTGAAGTGTTACTGTTATATGCCTCTAAGTTTTGTCCCTTAAACAGTTATCTCCCTTGCCCGGAGGTCCTAGATATGACCTAAAACTATATCCGATGGTGAGGCCCCACCTTGCGGGCTTTGGGGAGTGTGGAGCCGCCCTTTAATTGCCATTGCTCCCAGGTGCACTCTGACCCGGAGTGATAGTACCTGTTGGGGTCCCAACTATGGGTTCAATAGAATCTGACGTAAAAAAAAAATATACTCTATTAAAAATCGTTCCTCAAAGTAACTAGATTCGGCATTAAATAACCTGAAAAAGGTTGATATGCCGTAAAACAAAAACAACGAACCAACCCTTGGCCGGACATTTTTCTTATAGAATTTCCCCTGACTCGACACCGGCGGATTGACCGGTGTTTCGTCCCCTAATTAGCTGTCTTTCTAGCCGCATGGATCGGTTTCTTATCTCTAATTATCCTTCGCCGTCTTAAGCCATCTCCGGTAAGAAACATTATTCCCTTCCTAAAAACACCTTTTAATACCTTAATGTTATTTTTTTATATTATTTCATTTTAACTACGAACTTTGTTTATTTTCTTTATCCACATTTTCGGACTTATTAATTTCCTTACATACGACTCCCCAATCCAGCCCTTTTATAACTTCCTTCGAGATTTTTTCTCTTTGTATTCTGAACAATTTTTTTTGTTTCAGTTTTTTTACCATATCTACCTTCAATAAACCTGTTAATGGCATTTCTTGTCTTCAGTGTTTTGATTGCTAGTACAAGTTTATAACTGTTTAAGGATCGTATGTTTCTAAAACCAAGCTTCTCTCTTTACATCATCACCATTCTGATCCACATCTGGCATCAATTGAAATGAATGGCTCTCGTCTTCAGAAGGCCTCAAGTTTTGACAAGCTTCTAGGCTTGACCGTTACTCCTGATCTTAAATGGAACACGTACATCAAATCTGTTGCCAAGGCCGCTGGAAAAATGGTTGGATCTTTCTATTGATCCAGTAAATATCTCACTGCTGATGCAATTCTCTATCTATATAAGAGCCAGGTACATCCAAGGATGGAATATTGTTGCCACATATGGGCAGGAGCTGCTAGAAAGGACTTGTCCTGCCTTGATAGAGTTCAAAATACACTTCGTAGCCTCGTAGGAGATATCCTTTTCTCTTCCTTGCAACCTCTATCTCACAGAAGAGATGTTGCGAGTTTGTCTCTGATGTATCGTTATTTTCATGGAACGTGTTTGACTGAGCTTCAATCTATGGCTCCCCCCCTCTCGCCAAACTTTCACAAGAAACACCCGTCTAGCTGAAAATACTATCAATAATTCCCCCCACTCTTTATCTGTGCCTAAACCTAAATGTAGATTCCATGAACAAAGCTTCTTTCTTAGAACTGCACGCCTGTGGAATTGTCTTCCGTTTTCCTGCTGACTACAATATGGTTGTCTTCAAGTCTAATATAAACAAGTTCTTGATGAACCGTTCCATATAAGTTAACAAATTTACCGGCACTCTTTAACCCTTATCCTCGGGTGGCCTCTTGGCCTTGATAATGTGGTGATGCATGTGTAAAAAAAAAAAAACTGCATCCTGGGGACAGTATAGTTATGTTTCTGAATTTTTGAGATGAGGATTGATTATTCGTATCACTGTTCTTATTGCAAGAACCCATGGCACAGTGGTTAGAGCACTCAGAAAAATCAATTGTAAAAGTGATATTCTCCTGAAGGTTCAATTCTCAGTGTGGGCAACAGAAAAATACAATTGCGAATTACTTAGAAACTTTATCCAGTCATGGCTGATAGAACAAGAACATGCTACCTCTGTGAAGTAAATAAAGGGTTCCGTTTGAAATTCCATGCAGATTCCCAAGTTTGACAAGATACACCTGAAGAAGGCTGGAGGTTACATCGACCGAAACGTTATGAAAATGACACTTAAGATGAGAACAGTAGTCCAAAGATTCCAAATCATACAATTTAAAGTATTAGAACGTTTCGGCCGTTGTAGTCTCCGGTCATCTTACTGAATGCAGTCATGATAAACTTAGAATGTTCAAACTTATTTTATTCACTGGAATAGATTGCCCCACCCCTAGACCCCAGTTTATGAATAAAATTATTTTAGGCAGTAGATGATTTCTTCTCTAGAGATTCTTTCTCGCAGAAGAGACATTTTTAGTCTTATTTCTACTGTAGGTGCTCGACTGAGTTCCAATATTTGGTCCCCACCTATAAAACATTCGCAGCAAGAACTCATCCAGCTACAATCACGTCTAAAGAATTTTCCTTTTTTTCTCTGCCAGTACATACTTAGAAGCAAACTTAACTTCAACGAATAAAGTTTCTTCCCCCCCCAAAAAAAAACTGCCCGTCTGTGGAACACAATACAATGGGGTTGCTTCCCAGCTTACTACATGATCGTTTTCAATTTTTTTGTGATGTTGTTCATCAGCAATTGACAATTTTGCCAACACTCAGCAATACTCATTTAAGAAAAAGCGATGACTCAATAGTAAAGAAATAGAAAAAATCGTTTTTAATGGTGGAATGAAGATTGTTCTTACCCCACCCCTCCTCCTCCTCGCTCTATGAATAATATTTTTCTTTAACAAGGTGGCAGGTGGGGGTTAAAAGAAAAGGCTGCTGGTCATGATTTTTTTTTTCTTTTTTTTTTTTTATACAAAAGTCAATGTTTTTCAGGGAAAATCAGATTTGTTCATGCAAAGCTTTGGTGGGCAACAAACAGTTGTGGTGTGCGTTCATGTTTTATTGAAAACTTACCTTTTTGTAAGAGAGGTCACACGAGAAGTTGCTGAAAAGGTCAAAAGGTGAAATATGAAAGGTCAAACGGTGAAATATTTAAATTCATGAAAAAATGCATTCAGAAAATAGTTTTAGATTTGTCGCATGACAGCAATTGCATTTTAAAACGGAAACAATCTTTTACTATAATAGTGTTCCAAAATTCACTCCGACCTGCCGTTGCTGCATTCCCATGGGGGAAAAAAAAAGACAATTTTCTGTAGTTGTGTCTTTGAATCATAAGGATTTCAGTTTTTTCTTTTTAATAATAGGCAGGAGAGTGGGTAAAATAAGGGGGGGGGGTAATTTGTTTCTAGAAAAAAAAAAAAAAAAGTAGTCCTTTATGTTCAAGTGGTGATATGCCTTATAAGGAGTGAATGTGAGTTTAAAAAAAAAAAAAAATGTAGTCCTTTATGTTCAAGTGGTGATATGCCTTATAAGGAGTGAATGTGAGTTTAAAAAAAAAAAAAAATGTAGTCCTTTATGTTCAAGTGGTGATATGCCTTATAAGGAGTGAATGTGAGTTTAAAAAAAAAAAAATGTAGTCCTTTATGTTCAAGTGGTGATATGCCTTATAAGGAGTGAATGTGAGTTTAAAAAAAAACAAACCTAAATCTTAGATATATTCATTTTTGAAAAAGATTCCGAACAGGAGAAGGTAAAATTGGGGATCGACGCAAAGAGTAGAAAGTTAACCATGGGTTTACATTTAAATGCCACATAACTCTCCTCCCTCCTATTTTGTCCTTTTGAGTAATGTTTCTGGAATAGGGGAAAGAATTGCCGTTTTATGAGTCAGCCATTGAGGGGGGGGTATGTGCTAATTTTCAATCCTTTCATAATATTCATCACCACTTAACTGTCGATTTCTCCATCTCATTAACCCTTATCCTCTAATGTGTCCATGGATATATTTTATGCATGTAAAAAAAAAAATAAAAAAAAGTATTTAATACAAATAAATAAATACGTCCCATAAAAAATAAGGGTGATCTAATCATAGCTTATAGTTCTTAAAAAAAAAAAAAAAAAAAAAAAAAAAAAAACACTAAGGTAGCGAAAAAAAAAATTAAAAACAGAGTTGTTAATATAGCTAAAAAAAATGCCAATAACAAAATCTTAACTTTATAAGCGATAAAAAAAAAAAACGTGCTTAAGTATGAGGATACTGATGTCAGCAGTTTGATCCTGACCTGTGCTGGTGTAGCAGTATCAGAATTTTTTGTGAAAATAGCGAATAATTC